>NC_140239.1:1470689-1478189 GCF_949987555.1 Borostomias antarcticus | reverse complement strand
GTTTCAAGATGACCCTTAGGAAATGTCTCCTAGCAAAGTGGAGGGAGGGTTTGTAGGATGTGTACATTTTGTTTATCCTACTAACACTTTTGTTGATTCTGCTTGTAAGTTGTACAGTAGGTCATGTTATTATTGTTTTTTTACTGTATAGTGTTATGTACCAAGACCAAGGACCACAACAAGTCTTTGACTTTTTTGTGCTTGACATTTTTATGATACATGCTTTGCTCTATCATGTCTTTTAACTACTGTCTGATAAAATAAAAGGTAAATAAATATTAACAATATTTGAAAAGATTCAGCTAAAAATAAATCACAAAAGCTTTGCTGAAAAAGCAAAGCCTAAATGGGACAAATGTGAAGTAGTTGAATGCAACGCCATTTAGTCCACACCACCACTACATAGTTACTAACATTAGAAGACAGACTTATGTAGCTAGCTACAGCAACAGAAAATATTTTCATTTCACCATCTCTCACTCCCAGTCAGAAAACGTCCGCTAGCCACGATGCTAATTTTCGCTATGTTAAACTCCATTGACTTATGCTAACAAATATTAGCAATCTAAAAGATTGCTATTTGTGGCATTCACTTTTTTGGGGGTCTTTCAGGAGGGGCTCCAAAGTAAGGGAAACACTGTTGTGTGTGTGTGTGCCTGTGTGTGTGCCTGTGTGTGTGCCTGTGTGTGTGCCTGTGTGCGTGCCTGTGTGTGTGCGTGTGTGCGTGCGTGTGTGCGTGCGTGTGTGCGCGTGTGTGTGTGTGTGCCTGTGTGTGTGCCTGTGTGCGCGCGTGTGTGCGCGTGTGTGTGTGCGTGCCTGTGTGTGTGCGTGTGTGTGTGTGGTATTAACCTCTAACCTCTCCCTGTGCTTCCAGACTGGAGCAGGCCAAAGAGGAGGAGTCCAGAGACGCCCTGAAGGACCTGGTGAACCTGGTGACCTGTCTGACCACCTACGGCCTGTGTGAGCTCAAACCTGCCGGCCTCACCACCGGGGCGCCCTTCCACCTGCCCGGCTTCCTGCTCCCACTGCCTTCTGGGAAAGGTCCGTACTCACACACGCTCACTCACTCACACTCACACACTCACTCACTCACACACACTCACACACGCTCACTCACTCACTCACACTCACACACTCACTCACTCACACACTCACACACACTCACACACACTCACTCACACACTCACACACTCACACACACACACACACTCACTCACTCACTCACACACACTCACTCACTCACTCACACACACTCACTCACTCACTCACTCACTCACTCACACACACTCACTCACACACTAACTCACACACACTAACTCACACTAACGCTTCACACACACTAACTCACACACTAACTCACACACTAACTCACACACTAACTCACACACTCACTCACACACTAACTCACACACACTAACTCACACACACTCACACACACAAACTCACACACTTAATCACACACACTAACTCACACACACTAACTCACACACACTAACTCACACACACTCACTCACTCACTCACACACTAACTCACACACTAACTCACACACACTCACGCTCTCTGCTGGGCTTGGCTGGAGACGAGGGTTCAGAGTTGAGACAGGGCTCTGGGAACCGTCAGGAACGCTGTCGGCTGGTTTTGGATGAGAGTATCGGGGGTTAATAGAGAGAATTGTGTGCCCACTAGCTTTGGGTCCTACAGCCCACACTGTTGGACCTCACACACACCCACACACAGCGCGCACACACACGCCCACACACACAGACATCACACACATGCCACAAACGTGTGAAAGCCAAGCCTGGACAAATGTGGAAGTGTCGCACCAGTGTGCGTTGACCTGTGAGCTCAGACGAGGAAGTGACACACTGGCTATTGACCCGGGGCACTGAACCGGGAAACCCGGTCGTCTAAGTTACGCGCTAAGAACTCTGGACTTGTTTTTCAAAACCCAGTCTCCTGTAAACATCTTTTCAACTGTTTGTCACCATGACTTTTACAAGAATGTACTAGGTGAATTGCACCAATGTCCTCACCGGGATGTTGATTTCTGGCCAGTTCTGACTGTAAATGCAGACTGAAGTGGAGTTTTCTTGGGAAGTGACGGCCCACAGCCTTCTAGAAGCTTCCCAGAGCTCCACCTGGGGGAACAAACATTCATCTTCTGACTAAAAATAGCTTCTGCACTCTCAGGAAATAGAACCATACATATATTACTGAACGAAGGGGCTTAGAAAGAAAATGCTTTATTCATATTGGGTCCTTTCTGATGTATTTTTTATGATACATTTCATGCGGAACATTGATTCAAGATGGGGTTGTTTATGTAAAGCCTTAATCCAAACTCCAGACGTTGTCGCTTTCAGATCCTAATCCCGTTTAATGACTTTGATGCTTCAGCGGCCAAGTGTGCTTAAGCTATCAGCAAACACGCTAGCCAGATCTTTTCTCGTCCTGCTATTGTAAATGGAATGCGGAGTGTAGCTAGCAGCTTTCTGTCAGATACCTGTAGAACTGAGGCGCGAAGATCTGCATCTCTCAAATGTGCAAGGTACGCAACTTGTCATTTTTGCGGGTTTGTCTCAATATGCAAAGAGATAAATTTAGCGTGTCTAATGTGATTTACCAAGCGAGAAGGTAAGTCCGGGACAGGTGATTGCGTCTGTGTTTTCATATGAAATGGAGAGCAGGAACTAACCACACAGAAAGAAAACCGCTCTCGTCGTAGCAGGAAGGTGATGTTGGCAAAATCAAGGAGAAACGGTATTTTCCACTGATGTTAATGTTTTTGAGACAACTGAGCCACACAATACCACACAACTGAGCCACACAATACCACACAACTGAGCCACACAATACCACACAACTGAGCCACACAATACCACACAACTGAGCCACGCAATACCACACAACTGAGCCACACAATACCACACAACTGAGCCACACAATACCACACAACTGAGCCACACAATACCACACAACTGAGCCACACAATACCACACAACTGAGCCACACAATACAACACAACTGAGCCACACAATACCACACAACTGAGCCACACAATACCACACAACTGAGCCACACAATACCACACAACTGAGCCACACAATACCACACAACTGAGCAACACAATACCACACAACTGAGCCACACAATACCAGACAACTGAGCCACACAATACCAGACAACTGAGCCACACAATACCACACAACTGAGCCACACAATACCACACAACTGAGCCACACAATACCACGCAACTGAGCCACACAATACCACACAACTGAGCCACACAATACCAGACAACTGAGCCACACAATACCAGACAACTGAGCCACACAATACCACACAACTGAGCCACACAATACCACACAACTGAGCCACACAATACCACACAACTGAGCCACACAATACCACACAACTGAGCCACACAATACCACACAACTGAGCCACACAATACCACACAACTGAGCCACACAATACCACACAACTGAGCCACACAATACCACACAACTGAGCCACACAATACCGGACAACTGAGCCACACAATACCACACAACTGAGCCACACAGTACCACACAACTGAGCCACACAATACCACACAACTGAGCCACACAATACCACACAACTGAGCCACACAATACCGGACAACTGAGCCACACAATACCACACAACTGAGCCACACAATACCACACAACTGAGCCACACAATACCACACAACTGAGCCACACAATACCGGACAACTGAGCCACACAATACCACACAACTGAGCCACACAATACCACACAACTGAGCCACACAATACCACACAACTGAGCCACACAATACCACACAACTGAGCCACACAATACCACACAACTGAGCCACACAATACCACACAACTGAGCCACACAATAACACACAACTGAGCCACACAATAACACACAACTGAGCCACACAATACCACACAACTGAGCCACACAATACCACACAACTGAGCCACACAATACCACACAACTGAGCCACACAATACCACACAACTGAGCCACACAATACCACACAACTGAGCCACACAATACCACACAACTGAGCCACACAATACCACACAACTGAGCCACACAATACCACACAACTGAGCCACACAGTACCACACAACTGAGCCACACAACTAAACAGACCAGGAAGCATCAGGCACCAGTACCTCTTAAAGGCGCTCACTTTGGAAAAACACATTTCACCTCACGCTTGATATGAGAAAGCATCAGTTTTTGGTTGTGTATGAACCTGACCCCAGTCACGTTGAAGCGCCATTGCATTTCTGCTTGGACACACGTACACACACACACACACACACACACACGTACACACACACACACACACACGTACACACACACACACACACACACACACACACACACACACACACACACTGTTAGTCCGTACCTGGCAGGTCCAGCTGTGTGTAGTCATTACTGTACCAGAACCCACAGCGGAGGCACCATACTGTGAGAATGTGTTTCCAGGCCCAATTAGCTCCCTCCAGTCAGAAAACTGATGTGTGTGTGTGTGTGTGTGTGAGAGAAAGATGTGTGGCAGTTTGTGTGGCAGTTTGTGTGTATTTGAACTTGTGCATTTGTGTGTGCGTGTGTGTGCGTGTGTGTTTCTGTGTGTGCGTGTGTGTGAATGTGAGAGGGAGAATGATGTGTGCGTGCATGTGTGTGTGTGTGTGTGAGTGCGTGCGTGTGTGTTTCTGTGTGTGTCTGTGTGTGTGTGTGTATGTTAGAGGGAGAAAGATGTGTGTGTGCGTGCGTGCCTGCGTGCGTGCGTGCGTGTGTGTGTGTGTGTGTGTGTGTGTGTGAGAGTGCGTGCGTGCGTGCATGCGTGTGTGTTTCTCTGTGTGTGTGTGTGTGTGTGTGTGTGTGTGTTTGTGTGTGTGTGAATAGTTACTCATCCACAAAATGGAGGTCAGGTCTGTGTGTAGTGACAGCATGATGGATGACAGCTATTCATCCTCAGGTGACACCCTGACTGCTCTGTCTGTCTGAATGAGCGCATGGTCACTCCAGACAGGGCCTCAATATCACACTGGGCTCGGAAGTGAACTCAAAGTTTAGGAGTCTGTTTGCATTTGGTAGGATTCATTTAAGACTGTCATTATTATTCATGTACTGTTGTGTTTGTGTGTCGGTGTCTTTGTCTGTGTCCCCTTCTGACTACAGGATTCTCATGACATACAAAACACACACAGTTCAGACAGGATACTCTGCCCTATATAACATAGTATCACTTGTTTATCTAGCCTACTGTGTTCTTCCTGACCCCGCGACCAGGAAGTAGTATTTCAGAGGGCGTGACCCTAACGTCTCTCCACTGAACAGTTAGTCCGTCTCTCCCCGGCCCAGCCAGTCGGTGGTTATCTCAGACGCCGTGTGGTTTCCATGTGGTTATAAAGTTATCTATCCATTCGCTCGCCTTTTCTTTTTAATTCTTTTTGCCGCTGCTTTTAAATCAAATAATTATTCATTCATACACTGTACTGTAACTTTTATTCCTGTATTTTATTTTTCCTGCATTGTGTTTTAAATGTCCCCTTTTTTGCATTTCGTTTTATATGACCTTTAATGTGTTTCTTGCACTTTGTCTTGATGCTTTTAATGTCTCATGTGAAGCACTTTGAATTGCCTTGTTGCTGAAATATGCTACAAATAAATGTGCCTTGCCTTCTTTCCCGTTAATGTTCTGGCGGCGTAGTGGCATCGGCTAGTTGTTGTTTTTATTTATTTCCCGTTAACGCCCCCCCCCTCTCTCTCTCTCCAGGCCACACGGTGCGCAACATCCAGGCCTTCTCCGTCCTCCAGAACGCCTTCCTGCGCGCCAAGACCAGCCGGCTGGCCCGCCTGCTCCTGGACGCCATCGGCCACGTCTACGCCGCCGACCCCGCCAACTACTTCATCCTGGAGGCGCAGCACACGCTGTCCCAGCTGGCTGAGAAGGTGGGCCGCCTGCCCGCCGAGGCTCATGGGAAATACTTTGAGCTGCTGGAGTTCGTGGTGTTCGGCCTGAACTACGTGCCGTGTAAGGAGCTGTTCAGCGTCAGCGTGCTGCTGAAGTCAGGCGCGCCGCCGGCGTGCGGCATGGCGGCCACGCGGACGCTGCTGAAGTTCGGGCGCCACGACGCCGTGTTCAGCGACGTGCTGAGGGAGGTGGGGCTGCTGGAGGTGCTGGTCAACCTGCTGCACAAGTACGCCGCCCTGCTGAAGGACCCGGCCACGCAGCACAACCACGAGCTCGGTGAGGCGCGGGGGGGGGGCATGGTGAGGGGGGGGGGGGGGGGGCACGCAGCACAACCACGAGCTCGGTGAGGCGCGGGGGGGGGGCATGGTGAGGGGGGGGGGGGGGGGGCACGCAGCACAACCACGAGCACGGTGAGGCCCCGGGGGGGGGGGGGGGGGGGGGGCACGCAGCACAACCACGAGCTCGGTGAGGCGCGGGGGGGGGCATGGTGAGGGGGGGGGGGCAGCAGAGTCGCTGCCCATCTTTCGTCGCAGGCTCAAAACTCACCTCTTCAAGAAGTACTACAACAATCCTCCCTCTTAAGCACCTATTGTATTTTAGTTTGCTATTCTTGCACTTTGCCTTCAGCACTAGATTATGCTCTTATCACTTGTTTTAGAAAGAAGATGCACTTGTGAGTTCTGGTGAGTAGTAGTACATTGGCTTTTCCTACGTTAAATGCAATTATTGTTAGTCACTGGATAAATGCGTCAGGGGTACTGGGAGGGGGAAGGTCTCACCTGTCCCCCTGTCCACAGTTGAGACGGTCGCTGCTAACTTAGCTGTGGCTGATTGAGCTTGCCTTGTAAAAATACACAACAGCCAAACGGGCAGAACATGTTGAACTCCTCATTTGCCCAGATTAGATCAGTTAATCTGTATTTAACAGATATTTTCCCTGCACGCTCGACCTCAACCAAAACCAGGGGATATTCTGCTCACAATAGACCTCAGTGGCCGGAACATAGACAGATTAGCATTGATTGAGCACCCGCTCTGATTAACGGCTTGGCGATGCTAATCGGCTCTATAAGCACAATGTGAGAGAGAGCTAATCGGCTCTATAAGCACAATGTGAGAGAGAGCTAATCGGCTCTATAAGCACAATGTGAGAGAGAGCTAATCGGCTCTATAAGCACAATGTGAGAGAGAGCTAATCGGCTCTATAAGCACAATGTGAGAGAGAGCTAATCGGCTCTATAAACACAATGTGAGAGAGAGCTAATCGGCTCTATAAACACAATGTGAGAGAGAGCTAATCGGCTCTATAAGCACAATGTGAGAGAGAGCTAATCGTCTCTATAAACACAATGTGGGAGAGAGCTAATCGGCGCTATAAGCACAATGTGAGAGAGAGCTAATCGGCTCTATAAGCACAATGTGGGAGAGAGCTAATCGGCTCTATAAGCACAATGTGAGAGAGAGCTAATCGGCTCTATAAACACAATGTGAGAGAGAGCTAATCGGCT
>NC_140239.1:1465210-1470489 GCF_949987555.1 Borostomias antarcticus | reverse complement strand
AGAGGTGAAGGGCCGGGATTGCAAAGTGGAATTACTAAAAAGCCAAGTGCCGACAGACTTGAGGGGCTTCAAGGATGAGCGTGGCCTTGAGATGAGAGACCTCAGAGAGGGCGCAAAAAAGGCCCGTCGCCATTTTGTCCATGCCCAGTGCACCTCAACTCTGAGAATGGATCACCTTGACATAACTGCTTTTGAAACTAAGCGCCAAACAGGTGAAATCCTTTGTGGTGGTGAGAAAATCTACATGATTGCATGGAGAGAAAAAAAGAAAAGAGACAAAGAGTACATAATTCAAAATACAGAGATTATATCAGAGATGTAGTACTGTAGGAGGCCAAGTCGACATTCTTGGCAGCCATGTTTCAGAGAACAGCTCTGCTTCTGCTGGAGCTCACAGTCAGGGTGGCCACTGCTGTTACATAGCTTGGGACGGACGGGAGGACCAAGGGGTTTATGGGTCATTTTCAAAAGCGCTAAACCAGGTAGGCTTGGACACAGGTCGTCTCTTTATATGACATGGAATCTACCGCTTCGCTGAGGAAACTCATCTGGGAAATAAAAGGTAGAAGGAAAACTGAAGTCTGAGACGGTACGCTCGCTCCAGACAGCGCTGTACGCACAGCATGCTTACAATCTAAGCAACACACTCTATAAATTCATTTGGCTTGAAATGAACTCTGGGAATTCTTCGACTGTTACCTCATCCAAGTGCCCTTGATTGGATGTGCAGAGCGACGTTGAGGGGACTTTACCCCCTGGATCAGGTTCAGGTCTAAATGTCTGAGCCAGTCACCTTCCAAACAGCCAGGCTCCCCTTCCCAGTTAAGATGGCTGCTGCTGATTCATAATGGTGCGTTCGTTTATAACTGGGAGGTGGCAAATTGCGACTTGCTACTAGGAATGATTAAATAAAACGCTGCATGAACTCACACTTCCTCGTCGCAAATTCGGATATGTTTCTCAGCCCCCAGTTGCCGGCTGATGTCAATATCATATCATCATCATATCATTCGCTATAGCTCGAATGCACACAGGTCGGAGGTAGGTATTTTGCCACTTGCGACTTGCCACCTCCGACCACAAACGAACCACCATAAGACCATCTACAGCCCCTTCCATTCTCGCACACAGCAAGGAATGTCTATGGAGACATGGCATGACAAGGTGTTCACTATTGACATGGACGTTGCGGTAAATAAATAAATAAATGTTACCTTACAGGATTATTATTATTATTATTTTATTAAATCTTTATTTAACCAGGTGACCTCATTGAGATATGGAATCTCTTTTCGAAGAGGGACCTGGCCAAGAGGGCCACACAAGGACGCGTTCAGGCACACGTTCAGGCACACGTTCAGTACACACGTTCAGGCACACGTTCAATACACAAAGACAGACGTGATACACAATAACAAGAAGTTAAAAGCAGGTTTGGGCGAGATACAGATACTGAATTAAAAGCAATGACAATTTCCAATACTTTCACATTCTAAAAAAATGTCCTTTATAGCATTGTATACACCACTGTTTATATATATATATATATATATATGGTGTAATTTAAGTAGGCCTACTGCACGTAGGCCGAATGGAAGTCACCTGTGAAGCCCATCTCATAGGGATGGATAAAGAAGTCCACTATGAATGAAGGTCAGTTCTGCCTCCAGTCTGTTCAGAGATGTTCCTTTTCCCAGCGGTGAAGCACCATCACAATCTATAGAAGAAACAACCGCGGGACATGTTCACCTGAGCCTCGTCATTCAAATTGAACGAGGCAGCTGTGAACGACGCCAGGTGACGGAGGGTATACGGAATAGACGCGGAATAGACGCGCGTGTCTATCATTAGAACCCCCTCCGGCCAGGAGTCTGAACACTGTCACCAAAAACTATCTCCAACAGACTTCTGGGAAACAAGCGTCTGATTTCAGGTTACATCATGTGACTCAGAGCGGCTCGTCTTGCCCGGCTAGCGGGCTGCGGCGCTGTCAGGCGGGATCGGACCGCCGTGTGTCAGGGTAACGTACGGCCTCTTCCTCTCGCCGTCCCAAACGCCACGCTCCCATCAGCTGCCGGCCGAGGCACGCCACCGTTTACAGCCTCGGATGAGTAACGTTTACAGCCTCGGATGAGTAACGTTTACAGCCTCGGATGAGTAACGTTTACAGCCTCGGATGAGTAACGTTTACAGCCTCGGATGAGTAACGTTTACAGCCTCGGATGAGTAACGGACGGAGCTCAGAGCTTAGTTTTTTAACTCTCTCTGGAAAAGGTATTTATATAGTCAAGGCATGGTACTGTCAGTGTACATTAACATGCTGCTGCGCCATTAAATCAACACCACACTCCTATTACCAAACAAAAAGGAAAACTTATAAAAATAAACCAATTTATACAGTTTCACGGGTTTAATGAATACATATTAACTAGGCTGTCACATCCAACTAGATGAGTTGTCACAAATGAGATAAAACCCCATATGAAAACAGTTAATGCCGATAGAGTTGACCTAACACAAGGCCCAACCGATGAACACTTGAAATCGAAATTCTGACCACAGCATGAGAAGCATAGCATGAGATCTATGACTCTGTGAGGGGTTCACTCAATACGTTGAATTAGCAGTAAAAACACAGGGCCAGGGCAGAGCAATTAATCACCATGTCTGTCTATGGGCTCCCTAGATGGGGTGTTGTTGATATGGCCAGAATCACCATCTTCATCCTCAACCACTGCTGGAACTAGAGCCTTACAGTAAATGACAGGCACACACACGCAAACAAATGCATACAAATCCTTGCATGCCAGCGTGCGTGCACACACACACACACACACACACCTGGAAACACACAAAACATGCAAACATGCAAAGACTCCCGTTCTAGAACTCATGCAAAAAAAAGACTGCACACACACGGAAACATTCACAGGTCTACATCTGCAAGCCGTCGCGTCGATGAACCTCTCACTCCAACAAGTATGGGCAAATACTGGCTAGACTTTTTCAGGAGGGGGGGGGGGGGGGAGGTGGAGATTTTTTTGTATTTATGTAGATGAGTTTACCTCCCCCTCCCCCCCCTCCTCCACCTCTCTCTGGATGGAGCATACCAATTTCCCCCTGGATGATCGTCAACTATGTGTCAGGAGGTTATCACGGCAGGCTCCATATCCTCCGTGTGACAGTGTAATTCCCTCAGCCCCGAGGCCATGTCTGCAAAACTCAGACAGTTTACATGTTCCTGTAGCTGCATCTGAGGGAGGAGCGCGGCTGCCAAGTATTTGTGCATTAATTTGAATTGTGCCGCGGCGATTAACCCCTTCAATCTCAGTCCCAATCCATCAGTAGGTAATAAGGAAGTCAACGGGCATATTCAATTTTTTTTTACCTCGTGCTAGTTTCTGTGGACTTGGGAGATTGTGATAGCTTTTGAGATGGGGTTTGATGTGTGCTCTTTGTTGTCTTGTAATGAACGGTGGAAAGCTGAGAGTGTTGTCAGCTGTATAAGTGTTTGAGTGACAGAATAATGACCGAATTGAACAGATGATAGATCAGAGATGTCAAGATCCAGACATCATGCCATCCAGGAATGCAGTTATTTTTGCTTCAATTAGACGATATTACATTTTCCCATCTGATAACATGACAAGGGGAGTTAATCAAATTACTTTTTGAATTCCCTATCTAGTCAGCCGCTAACAAGATTTCAGGCGACTTGTCTGACTTTTTCTTTCAAAAGCACACACCACAAAACACACAACACAAGGAGCTCTAGATGCTACCAAGAGGTAAGGAAATAAGACCCAACTTGCTCTCACAATTCTGACACTGCAATTAATTATATTTATGTACAGTAATATTATATTGCTTGTGTAATTTGGTTTGTCTGAATGAAGGAGGTGTTAGACATCAAGCTGTCCACTGAGAAGCCGGTTGGGCCTCAGACAGAGTAGCAGCCGCCACACCGTGACATCATCATCATCATCATCATCACCTGTGATAGCACCTCAGCGCAGAGGAATAATCCAGGAACTAGGTCATGGGGGGGTGCCCCCTATCGGGAAAGTGAAGGCTAATCCTGAAATGAATGTCTGCTGGAGCGCGTAGGGGGGGGGTCTTGAACCCAGTGAGGCGAGCGTCCGTCCGTCCGTGCGTGCGTGCGTTGGGGGCGTGCACGTTGGGAGCGTGCACGCCTGGCGCCGCCCTATAGCGCCGCTCGCTCGCTGCTCGGCACACTTCGCCTGGCGGAGGCCCAAGAACGGCCAGCTCACCTGATGTCAGCATGACATGGATCCGCGAGGGCTTAGTCCTAAGCTAAGGGTCTTATGCTCTCTGCCCCTTCACGCGCCAGCCGTACATACAGGGCAGCTCGCCTTTAAAATAAGCCACTTGGCGGAGGGTTTTCGCACATAAGCGAAAGCTTTTCACGGGAAGCCTGGTATGGGGGAAGCTTTAGAAGGACCGTGCTTTCAGAGCCAGCTGTGTACACTGTCTAGAGGTGCATCATACCTCTTTAAGTCCCTTATATAAGATCATCCCCATGATCTCTGTTCGTGCTTGGGTCTGGGCTGTGTGTCAATACTCAGACGTGGCTTCCTTCCCTTTCATAAGGCCAGCTCTTGCACGGTTAGTGAAGATGAAGGGAAAGAGACTAGGAGGCATCGTTAAATAATTGAGATGCACCCGCGCTCTCTTGAATGTCCGTGCGAACAATCTCTCAAGTAATGTACTTTTACTCATTGAATATTTGACAGACTAGAGTCTTAAAACTGTATCTGCACGCCTGCCACCAACGATCTGGGTCACTGTCTGTCAAGACGCCGTCTGAGTCGACCGTCTCTCGCTTGATAAATACATGTCTCACACCTGTCTGTCTCTTGAAATAAAAATACAATGTTGTGCACAGTTGGTAGGAATAGACTCCCAGCCAAATGTATCTTGAAGATCTCGATAATGCTCTTGGAATCAGCTTGAAATGACTGAAAACAGACGAATGCTCAGAGGCATATACTCCTCGGTTATTTAAACGGATTCTACATACAAGACAGATTCTTCCCCCCTTCTAAGTTGAGGCTTTCAGACGACTAATGCTTGTCCTGGGACGGCACGTTAGGCCAGTGCAGTATTAACGCTGAACTGTTTGAGACATTAAGTCATATTTAATGAATACAAGCTATGAATAGAAGACAAGTTGTGGCACATCCGTTAGTGAGACAAGATGTGCTTGTGTGTGTGTGTGTGTGTGTGTGTGTGTGTGTGTGCGTGCGTGTGTGTGTGTG
>NC_140239.1:1450210-1455210 GCF_949987555.1 Borostomias antarcticus | reverse complement strand
TGATACATCACATTGTTTGCGGAGAAAAGCAAGTACAAAAATCAGGTGTAAATGAAAAAGGGTGAATCTACAATGATAGATGAGGCGCCAGGCTGTGACTGAGATCCCCGTCCAGAACAGAACCCAAGGCCCCTGGCTGTGACTGAGATCCCCATCCAGAACAGAACCCAAAGAATTCAAGTCGCTTCACCTAACGTGCCGACATCTATCCCCCCTTTTCCCCGTCGATTAACGTGAGCAACCCCTGGAGCTGGCCTGCCCACTCGCTCCGAAGAAAAACAACTAAACCGGAATGTCAAGTAAGGGATGGAAAAATGTCAGACATCTGGAGAGAAAAACCTCTCACGATTCATTTTGATTCCCTCTTAATACCGATCTTCTTAGGAGCACTCCAACACATGTGGGCGCAAACATCTTTTCTCTGGAGTCAGCACCTATTGGCTCGGGCACAATAAGCTGTTAATTATCCCTCCCAAATGAAATTGGGCTGGGCCAGAATCAATCACATGACGTCTGGCTTTTCATCTTTGATTATTAATCTGTGGAAATGCTTTTAAACCAATGAGCCAGATAGAAAAATAACAACAACAAATAATAACAACTCAGAAGCACTGACCTCATCCCATGTCTGGTTCAGACGGCGTGTTTGAACTGAATCCTGATCTGTAGTTCTGGACTTTAACTCTAGGAGGAGGTGGGACTTCCTAAATCCCTGACCCAAGTTGCACAGAAAAATGACTCGGCGTCTTTTTCTGGAGTAAACAATGGAGTGATTAGGGGGGCAGGAATAAGGATAAAAAAAACACAAATTGGTATGCACACGCACACAAACACGCACACAAACACGCACACGCACACAAACACGCACACAAACAATTCAGTCATTCATCAGAAATCTGGACAAAATGCTATGTAGTGAAGACGCCAAGACTACCGAGAAGCAGACAGCATCAGAGAGAGACGCAGACTCGATATCTCCCCAGATAACAACTTGGACGCATGAAGACGTCTTGGAAAGAGTAATGATGATACCGTGAAGAGTAACGATGATACCTACTGGAGAGATTTTGAACAGATTCTTAGGACCGACAACTGTTTATTTAGATTTTTTTCCGTGGGTGATTTGATATCGCCCCGATTTACGCGGTGGGCTTGCTTGGAAAGGTTCGACATTCTACCTCGTAATCACCGTCGCACTCAAAAGCCGTGGACTTTTTCTTCGTGCCAAAGGAAACTACCCTCAAAGCCCAGCGCACCGAGCAGCTCTAGTCTTCCTGGCACAGGCAGATGTGAAAGGGTGCCGCCTGGCCGTCCTGTCACAACAGAGCCTGACGAGGGAGACAACATTATCCTCTTATTGTCATGGAGAGTAGTGTCTGAGATACTCCTCCAGAATGGCATAAGAAAGCCCGGAATCTTCTTTGGAGTTGAGGGAGACCCTCCATGAGTCTGGTGGACCACCATGCTATTTTGCTGCAACTTTGACACTTGACAAACATTTCCTTGTTGACAAACAAATCCTATAGGCCCAAATGTATCCTATGGGTTCAGCTGCGAATTTCACATCTGATCACCTAGAGGCTTTGAAAGCAATAAAAAGTCAGTAGAAGGAAAATCTTTGCACTGGCATGAAGATCGTACAGGGAACTTCCACACAAAGTTTTTCTTTCTCCTCCGATGACAGAAAAAACTCTGAAAACAATGTGCAAGGAGAGAGAGAAAAAAGTGATGAGAACTTTGTGTGGAAAGTTACCGGTGGTGTGTGTGTGTGTGTGTAGGTGTAGGTGTGTGAGAAGTCGGGCGAGCTAATATGGAAGAACGAGCTGCTTTTACCGAGTTCCTGCTCTAAGGTGGGCCCTGCTTCCTTGAGACACACACACACACACACACACACACACACACACACACACACACACACACACACACACACACACACACACACACACACACACACACGCACACACACACACACGCACACACTCATTACACCCCTCTATCACCAATCAAGTGGAATAACTGAGCCCCCCCACACTCCCAGGAGAGATCTCACTTGGCAAGGTCAACTGGGAGATTAAGACCTCCAATGGGGGTCATAGAGATCAATGATCAAAAGGACCCCCCCCCCCTAACCCTTTTCAACGCACTTTATTTCAGGGACCCCCCCCCTCCCTTTTCCTCCCTCCGATAATGGGGAACAGAGGTGCATCTGTCCCCTTCCCTCCCCCCCTGTCACGGCCACGAAACCCCTGAGCTTCTCCAACCAAGGATGGATGTGGACGTCGCCATTGATTGGTGAAGAATCATCTATGAAAAAAAATAAAGTATCTTATATGCAAATCAGATGTGCCTGGTGGGAATTAGGAAGCCGAACCAGGATCTTAATCAAGCGTTAGTCACGGAAACCCCAGTACTTTAGAGCCACTGTAGATATCTGTGGTGAGGGGGCGGGGCAGGGTGAGGGGGCGGGGCAGGGTGGGGGGGTGTGGCGGGAACATTTTCTTTACCTGAATCATAATGACTTCTCGCCCAATCAGCCCAACCCCCCCGTTCCTCCCGAGCGGCTGAACGCCAGCGCTTCCAGAGTTCCGGTGCGTCGTGCGCTAATCTCTCCCGAAGAGAAGCCACGCGCGGCGGAGACGGCGCGGGGCGAGACCATGATGCTGGCAGGGCCGCTCCCATTCGCCGCATTCCTCTACGGCCGCGGGAGACCAGACACTGGGATTGGTGGAAACCACTGGATGTGACTCAGGGTAGGTCCAGCCAGGCGGCTCCCTCCAGCGGGCGCAGCCTCGGTGAGTTATACAGCACCGTGAGGGGGGGGGGGGGGGGGGGGGTGAGTTACACAACGCCGGGGGGGGGGGGGCAGCGGACACCCGGGTGGGAGGAAGAGGGGTGGAAGGAGAAAGGAGGAGATAGAGAGAGAGGTTGAGAGACTGTAGGGACAGAGACGGAGTGTGTGAGACATAGAGAGAGTGAGAGAGAGAGACAGGGAAGAAGGGAACTTCTGGTGAACGGATCGGCATGTCCGTGTGTGACGGGAGAGCCCAGTGCCAGGTCCCGTAAAGCTGGTTAACGACCACTTTCTACCGCCAGCCGCGTACACGGGGCGGAAGTTTAACAGGGGGGTAGGTGCTGCCAGATCCAGGTCTGGGGGGAAGTCAGGGTTGCCAGGTTTAGAGCCTCCCCCACCCCCTTTTAATTCTCTGTACCCCTCCGTGATGCTTTGAAGGGCTCCAAGGCCTTTTGGTTAGCATCATCTGGTGACGGGTCAGACAGATGAAAACAAGAAAGGAACCGTGGGGGGTAAAACAATAAGAGTTGGAGGATAAGAGACTGAAAAGAGTGGGGGGGCGGGGGGGGGGGCGGGGTTTTGTCAGTACTTGCAAGCATTTCCTGTCTGTTGTGGATTATCAATGGGCTGATAGTGTTCTGATGGATGAGAAGAAAGAGGAGAGGAGAAAAGAGGAGAGGGGATGAGAGTAGAGGTGAGCAGGGTGAAAATGCAGCTATATCATTTATCTCTCTAAAGTCTGTGATACACTAGACTTATGCTGGGTTGCACCATTAAGGATTAACTCTTAAACTAGGTTTAAACAAGGTTCATCTTTTACTCCAGTTGCACCAAACTTTAAACCTAGTTTAAACTTGGTTTACAATTAATCCTGGTTAAATCTAACCCTTTGGTAATCTCAGTTTAATTTCCATTAAAATCTAGATTAAATTCAAATCTGTTGCACCAGTAATTCTAATCCCAGTCTAAACCTGGATATTTAAACCACCCTGGAGCAGGTTTATCTCAGTGTTATTGACAACATGGCTAGACTTGAACGTGTTCTGTATATTTGTTGTGCAACATATCAACTGTCCAGTTGTCAAAACTAATTGCCAACAAACTTATGTTAGCCAGCAATTTTTCCCAAATAAATGTGTCAGTCACCGAGGCAGGGGTGAAAGCCTCAGCTAGCTTGCTTGACATTATTGTGCGTCAGTTAGCACTAGCTAGCTAGTTTACAGAGCTCTAAAGATATTGTGATATTGAGATATTCTCCACAAAATCACATCAATCCCACTCACTTGCTGTAATGATGGGGAAAAAATATGATAACAAACGTGCGTGGAGCAGACTGGATTGGAAGATTGTAGCTACTTCAATGGACTTTCTGGAAGGATGGCTTCAATGCAGGTAAATACCGGACTTCTTTCTTTTATGTGCATGTAGATACATTTGTGTTTGTTGGCCGGTCTTCTTCAGGTTAGGGTTAGGGGTTAGGGTTAGGGTTAGGGTCAGGGTTAGGGTTAGGGTTAGGGTTAGGGTTAACCGTAACCCAAAATCCACCGCCCATGTTCGCAAAACCCTCGTGCAACAGTGAGTGAGTACCTTTGAGACTTCTCTGCAACACTTAATCCATGAGCTTCTCCGATCAGACCAAGAGACTGTGGAGTCTTTAGGACTGTTGTCTATGGTGGGATCTGTAGATACCGGCCAGCGTCAGCCTGTCCAACACATGGCGGCCATAGCTACAGGACCATAAGGAGCGGGCCTGCCCCAAGGCTCACCTCATCATATGACATAAAATCATGTTTATATGCCTGCTCTTTGATCTGAATCCACTTATAAGGTTAGTCAGAAAACCATAAACCGACTTTACAGTTGCAACTCAGTAAAGCACCCCTTTAATGTGCATCAGTTTAATCTCCATCTCAAATCTCCATTCGAGTTCAGTGCGATCAGATACCTATAAATGACAAAGAATAATCCTCAGTCCTTTCAACCTTCAAAGCCTCAGGCCCTTCAAACGCATCTTGCTTCCAGAGCGAGACAAAAGCCGCGTTACTGTCGCCCACCAGAGGATTCGTTTTACACAAATAGATTGATTGAAAACAAGGCGATATTAAAGGGGATTCAAAGGGGAACGCGGCGCTGGTAAAAGGCAGAATACACACCCTAGTAAATGATGAATGGCCGTTCTTAAACGGAGGGGTTATGAGACGCGGGGCGG
>NC_140239.1:1430210-1445210 GCF_949987555.1 Borostomias antarcticus | reverse complement strand
CATCAGTACACTAACCCTAACCCATCAGTACACTAAACCTACACTAACCCTACACTAACCCTACACTAACCCTACACTAACACTAACCCTACACTAACCCTACACTAACCCTACACTAACCCTACACTAACCCTACACTAACACTAACCCATCAGTACACTAACCCTAACCCATCAGTACACTAAACCTACACTAACCCTACACTAACCCTACACTAACCCTACACTAACACTAACCCTACACTAACCCTACACTAACCCTACACTAACACTAACCCTACACTAACCCTACACTAACACTACACTAACACTAACCTTACACTTACCCTACACTAACCCTACACTAAGCCTACACTAACCCTACACTAACCCTACACTAACACTAACCCTACACTAACCCTACACTAACCTTACACTAACCCTACACTAACCCTACACTAACCCTACACTAAGCCTACACTAAGCCTACACTAACACTAACCTTACACTAACCCTACACTAACCCTACACTAACACTAACCTTACACTAACCCTACACTAACACTAACCTTACACTAACCCTACACTAACCTTACACTAACCTTACACTAACCCTACAATAACCCTACACTAACCCTACACTAAGCCTACACTAACACTAACCTTACACTAACCCTACACTAACCCTACACTAACCCTACACTAACACTAACCTTACACTAACCCTACACTAACCCTACACTAAGCCTACACTAACACTAACCCTACACTAACCCTACACTAACCCTACACTAAGCCTACACTAAGCCTACACTAACCCTACACTAACCCTACACTAACACTAACCCTACACTAACCCTACACTAACACTAACCTTACACTAACCCTACACTAACCCTACACTAACACTAACCCTACACTAACCCTACACTAACACTAACCTTACACTAACCCTACACTAACCCTACACTAACCCTACACTAACACTAACCCTACACTAACCCTACACTAACCCTACACTAAGCCTACACTAACACTAACCTTACACTAACCCTACACTAACCCTACACTAAGCCTACACTAACACTAACCTTACACTAACCCTACACTAACCCTACACTAACACTAACCCTACACTAACCCTACACTAACCCTACACTAACCCTACACTAACACTAACCTTACACTAACCCTACACTAACCCTACACTAAGCCTACACTAACACTAACCTTACACTAACCCTACACTAACCCTAACCCATCAGTACACTAACCCTACACTAACCCTAACCCATCAGTACACTAAACCTACACTAACCCTACACTAACCCTAACCCATCAGTACACTAACCCTAACCCATCAGTACACTAACCCTACACTAACCCTAACCCATCAGTACACTAACCCTACACTAACCCTAACCCATCAGTACACTAACCCTACACTAACCCTAACCCATCAGTACACTAACCCTACACTAACCCTAATATTAACCCAACAGTACACTAACCCTGCATTACACGGCTCTCTGAAATACTTGATTCTGATTGGACAATTGTGCATTATACTGTTCAATTATTTCTTGATAACTGACCAACATCATCGGCAACCGAACAATATTGACCACTGCAAATGGCAACACCATATATGTCTCTGGACAACACTGTCTGAACGTTGCTGAACATTCTAAACCGTTAATAACGGTTTTGGCTGTCGTATGTGACTTACTTACTTAACTCCTCTTCGTTCCGTGAGGAACAAAGGCTGCAACTATCTGCTTCCATCTGGTCCCGTCTTGTGCAGCATGCTGTTCCTCGCCCCAAGTTAGGTTAGCCGTTTTCAGTTCCGAGGTCAAAGTTCTTCACCATGTTGTTTTTGGCCTCCTTTGTTTCCTCTTTCCAGGAAGTAGTCCATCTCAAGGCTATTTTGGGGATCCGGTCCTGGTCCATTCTGAGGACATGTCCTTGGCATGGGGACACAGTCCTGGTCCCTTCTGAGGACATGTCCTAGGCATGGGGATCCGGTCCTGGTCCATTCTGAGGACATGTCCTAGGCATGGGGACACAGTCCTGGTCCCTTCTGAGGACATGTCCTAGGCATGGGGATCCGGTCCTGGTCCATTCTGAGGACATGTCCTAGGCATGGGGATCCGGTCCTGGTCCATTCTGAGGACATGTCCTAGCCACCGGAGCCGGCGCTGTTTAATTTCCAGCACCAAATTGCGACAGTTTGTGTTTTTATACAGGTCCTCATTGGAAATCCTTTCCAGCCAGAAGATACGACATATCCTCCAGAGACATCCATTGTGGAATGCATTGATCTTCTTCATGTCACCCTCAACAGCTTGCTAGCTTCCCGAGGCCTACAGCAGCACTGACGTCACATTGCTGTTATACAGTCTGATTGTGGTTTTTAAGCTGTACTGCTTTGACTTCCAGATGGTATGAAGGATTGCAAATGCACTGCAAGCTTTCCCAAGCCTTTTGCTGACGTCTTTACTGCACGCATTGTCCTTGCTGAGTGGACTTCCCACATATGTGAACATCTGGGATGTGGCCCAATCCACATGAATGGCATTTCTGTCCCAGATGTTTGTGAACAGGTCTGTGAGAACCTTAACTGAGGTGTTGAGGTCAGCTTTCAGCATCTCTGCATGGATGGAGTCAAGCCTGCAGCGTTCCTATCCTTTGTCATTTGGATGGCCCTTCTGACTTCCGTTTCAGTTGGAGGGCTGGTGTCCATGTTGAGTAGGCCTGTGTTATCTGCAGATGTGGGGTTAGCAGGATGTTCTATGAGTTTGTGTATGGTCTTGTGTGGGAAGATGGTACCACCGACTATGCAGTAGTTTTCGAGGCAGAAGTCAACAAGGCGCTCACTGTTGTTGGTCCGCACGCTACAGACATGTCCCCCTATAGCTCTGTCACACACATGTCCCCCTATAGCTCTGTCACACACATGTCCCCCTATAGCTCTGTCACACACATGTCCCCTATAGCTCTGTCACACATATGTCCCCCTATAGCTCTGTCACACATGTCCCCCTATAGCTCTGTCACACACATGTCCCCCTATAGCTCTGTCACACACATGTCCCCCTATAGCTCTGTCACACACATGTCCCCCTATAGCTCTGTCACACACATGTCCCCCTATAGCTCTGTCACACACATGTCCCCCTATAGATCTGTCACACACACGTCTCCCTATACCTCTGTCACAGACATGCCTCCCTATAGCTCTGTCACACACATGTCCCCCTATAGCTCTGTCACAGCTGTCATTACCGACTCCAACCTTGGCATTCATGTCACCCGTGATCAGTAACATTTTGTTGAGGGACCTTGGAGACTTCTCTTCGTTGTAGCTCCTCATACCGGTCATCCTTGTCCTCTCTCTCAGCTTCATTTGTTGGTGCCCTAACATTCTATGATGGTCAGTTTGCAATGTTTGGAATTGAAGCGAGCCCTGCTCATTCTGTCACTCACAGGCTCCCATTCAACCAAGGTTTTTGCCTTTTCTTTGGAGACTATGACAGCCATGCCGACCGTGTATGTGCTTGGCTTCAGTAGAAGACAACCGATCCTTCACTGGTTGTTTGGCGTCCAGAACCAGTCCATCGGCATTCACTGATTCCCAAGATATTCAGCCTGTACCTTTTCATCTCACTGGTGACCTGGGCTAGTTTCGACGTCTCATACCTGGCGTGCACGTTCCATGTTCCTAGGCGGACCTTTGTTTTGGGCACAAGTAGACTCTCTGTCGCACTTCTAGCTTCCCGTTGAGGCCTTTCACTAGGAGTGGTCCTAGTGAAAGCCCTCAGTGGTGCCAAAGATTTGGCTCAAGTCTACTTGATGGCCCATGGCAATTGTAGCATTTGTCATAGTTTCTGTAACGGGTTGTCTTTTTCCAGGGTGGAGTTGTTGGCCCCACGTCCAACCCCCAACCTGGAGGGCCAGGTGTTGCTTTCCGTCTGGCCTCTACCCTGAAACCGGCCCGGCTTGGCTGAACCTGCTGGGGGGTGTGACACCCGGTACAGCCTTCATGGTCACGGAGGCACACAAGCCTTCCCACCACGATGTACAATGTTGTTGTTGACAATGTAGCAACATAGGGGAAGGGGTTGTACGTGAACCCATCAATAATGTGCAATGTCTACAGTACAATGTATGAGGTAAATCTTGATCAAAATGATCAGTGGTACCCAGAAAAAAATATATAGAAAAAAGACAGCTGCAGATAAGAACAAGAAGAGACACATAGAACTGAATGAAACAAAGGAAAGGAAATAAACTAAATCGAAGAGGACGGACGGATACAAGAGGCCAAAATTAGTTTTCTCCGGAGGGTAGCGGGGGTCTCCCTGAGAGATCGGGTGAGAAGTTCAGTCATCCGGGAGAGACTCGGAGTAGAGCCGCTGCTCCTTTGCGTCAAAAGGAGCAAGTTGAGGTGGTTCGGGCATCTAGTGAAGATGCCTCCTGGGCACTGTTCCAGGCGTGTCCGGCTGGGAGGAGGCCGCGGGGTAGACCCAGGACCAGTTGGCGGGACTACATCTCTGCACTGGCCTGTGAGCGGCTAAAGATTCCCCAAACAGAGCTGGTTGATGCTGCTAGGGAAAGGGATGTCTGGGGCCCCCTGCTGGAACTGCTGCCTCCGCGACCCGACCTCAGATAAGCGGATGGCGATGGATGAATGGAAGAGGACAGACACAAAGTAAACACAAAAAAGAGCACAGCCGGGGCAATGGGCATTTTCAGAGACTGGCTTCATGAGACAAAAAGACCAACCGACTTTGACAGCTACAACGCAGAGGACCTAAACCAGGTGCTTCGGTCTTTTGACGCATCTGGCCAAAATTGCCATGAACAACCATATAGTGCCAGTTATATGGCCCTTAGGGCAGGAATTAGTCGATATTATGGTAAGCTGGATGTAATAAAGACTGCAACGTTTAACTCGTTTAATAACCGGCGATCATTTCAGTACACATCACTGTACACTGTATAGACTCACAAGTCTCTAAACGCTGCGCTCAACTAGAGACTGAAGACATTTGTCCAGATTTCATTGCTAAAAGTGGGTGGAAACAACTGAATTGAATTGTGAAAAAAATGCATTGCAGAACTAATCCAACATCTTTGGGATGGTCCGTCCTATTGGAGCAGTGAATGTTGTTTTGATTGTCAGTTTGTTTGGAGGACATAATTTCCGGTACCTTATTGGATATGTAGGCAGTGGCTGTGATTGGCAGTGTCGGTTTTCAGTGCTGTTCTAGTGAAGATTTTCAATGGAGATGTCTCCAGACTTTCAGAGGCGGAGATTTCCAAAGTATGTATTGCAAGACTATACAGTGAATACTGTATGTAGGCTGGCCCTCAAGACATGTATTGTAGACTGATTCATTGCTCCCTCTTCATGTATAAGGCTCTATTGCAGACGCTAAACCCATTACCCAGACACACAGCTCAGAACACTAGAACCCAGGACTGGTTAACCCTCGAGGTCCCTTTAATAAATTCAAAATTGGGAAAGTCTGCTTTTAGTTTTTATGCCCCATCCATATGGAACGAACTTTAGAACTCTTTTAAGTTGGACACACTAGTGCCATTAGGACATTTTAAAAGACTGGTCGAGGAGTTTTATTCTGTTTGTATTTTGTAACTTTGCACATGCTATATACCACATTTGTATGATTTTTTTCCCCTTTTGGTTTATTATTTATATTTATTATTTTATATATTTATGATTGGATCTCTGTATTTATAGTGTTGTGTTTCTGTACACAGGGCTCACTTGCAAAAATAAATAATAACAATAACAAAAATAATAATAATAATAATAATAATAAATAAAGGTCAAAACAAAAAAGTAACATTTTGACAGAAAAGAAAGAGTTTAGTAATGAAGCTCTGACGTGTTCTTGAGCATGGAAAAGAAGCAGGGGTCTCACAGAAAGCCTGCAAAATCTGATACATAATCCAATAAATCACTAGAACAAAAATCATCATTCATTTCATGTGTGCGCCTAATGTAATTTAGCAAGGTAGAACACTGACAGAGATGTCTGACAGAGATGCTGGGTCATAAAGACTCTGAACCCCCCCGGAGGAGAAGGACCTCTCTCTGTGGCTGTCACTGTATACAGCATGTAATCAGTATCAGAGACGACATGCATTTCCACATTTGTGTAGAATCCTTCTAAATGTGACACAGGGGTCTGATCTATCATGACATTCCGAAGGGTTTAAAGACCGTGACTCGTGTGTTTTCCTTTGCATAATTTTATGATTGATTTCCGTGAGACTTTGCTAGAAGATGGCTGGCAGAAAAAGAATAGCCTACTGTTTATCACATCATTTTACTCTCATGAAACAGTCTTGACGAAAAACACATTTGTACAGACACTTTCAGACAGCGAAAGTAGTCTCATGTGGAAAATTCGTCTTTACATGCCTTAATCACCAATCAGCTGTCCCTTTAAAGTGTCAGGACAGTTTTAATTTCCATGAAAAAGTAGCTTTATCATTATTTAAAAAATCACCTCAATGAGTCATAAAATATTGTGTTGTTTGTTATTCCCAAACACACCAGATTTAACCAGCTGATTCTTTGGAGTAGCATATAGCTTTGATTGACACCTCCACTCCAGGAACCTCATCTGTTCTCAGGACACCCTGACAACAAAGTGTCCTCTCAAACTCCCGCCCATGAAAGTGTGTGACTGACCAAGAAGAGACTGGTATTTTTGGATTAAGTAAGTAAGACTACTATGACCTCCATTTTAGATGCTGATATCATACTCTCATGCCAAAGTGCAAAACTGAAGCCTGGAAATCCATGTTTGAACTTTCCAAGGCTTTTAAGACTAAACTGTGTTTGGAGTTCCTTCCAAACTTGACACTGACTCAAATCTCCAGCTCGTGTGGCGCTGATGAGGCGGCTGGTCCGATTGGGCTGGGGCACCGGCGCAAAAGTGTGTACGGCAGCGCTAGCCCTGGTCTTCTCGACCAGTGAATACTGCGCACTGGTGTGGTGTTACAGCACTCACACCCGCCTCATCGATCCGCCTATCAACGAAGCCTTGCGCATCGTGACAGGATGCCTGCGTCCCACTCCTGTGGACAACCTTCCCATCCTTGCAGGCATCCAGCCCGCTGGCCTCCGCCGCACAGGAACCACAGCATGTCTTGCCTGCCGGGCCGTGGAGCTTAACCATCTGCTCCACGACAGGCTCACTGCAACAGCAGAGCCTCCCCGCATCTCAAGTCGAGACACCCTTTTGTGCCTGCTGCATGGGATCTCCTGCAGCAATGCAGAGATCTTAGCATCAGCGAGGCAGGATGGGCGGACCACACCTGGGGTGCGGAGTGGGAGGCGAACAGGTGATTTCATTCCGGCCGCCGGTCCTTCCCCTCCCGGGATGGACTAACCCAGACCGGCGTGGGTGAGGCTCAATCGTCTCCGGACCAGCGTTGGATGCTTCCACTCATCGATGCACAGATGGGGCTTGGCATCTTGAGCGGCATGCGAGTGTGGCGCCGAGGAACAAACCGCAGACTAAGTCAACCAGGACTGTCCGATTCATCGGTCACCCAACGGAATGCGCGGCCTGAGGGTCGTGGATGATGAAAGGGTGACGTGGCTCCTGGAGGTGTGCCCAGATATATAGCCCGGGTGACCCCTCACCCAGGCTCGGGGTGGTAAAAGGACAGCCTGGGGGGAGAGGACGAAACCAACGTACCCGTACGATGAAGAAGAAGAAGCAGTCCAGTCAAATGAGTTACTGTGCGTGAGACCCAATCTGCTTGGACAAAGATTTTCCACTGGAGCCAAAATGTCATGGGGATGTGTCATCAGTTGGCAGTTCTGACCCGAGAGCGCTGTCAGATGAGTCAACACCACAGCCCGGGGAGGAGTGGGGGAGCCGGGACTTTTGTGAGGCAGTTGTTACAGCAAATATGTGTTGTTTAAAAAAAAGTTTTCGTTTTAACAACTTTAGAGCTTCACATGGGTGGAGGCCACAAGGTTAAACATGAGATAACTGCAAGAACTTTTTGTCAAGGGCTGTCCATCCCCTTCTGGGCGCCTTCACATTTTAGTCAAATGGGATTAAAATGTATTTATTTAGGGGATGAATTTGGCTGTAAATGCCATGTACGGGATTAGGGTTAGGTATCACTGTATATGTGATGTGGGCTTCATAGTGCGGCATAGTCCTGTACTGCTGTGCATGGGAAGCAAGTGAGGAGGCAGAGAAGATGCCAGGATGTTGCTCAGGCATGAAGCATGACAGCTACCGTGAGGGAGGGAGGCGCATGGAGAGACCCATGTGGCCAGACGGTTACAGGACCTGGGCCCCCAGGGGAGACAGGGGAAACAGGGTTGGGAACTCGGTAAGATGTGTAGGAAGTTTCCAGACTCCTCTGGTTGACTTAATAATGTAGATGTTTTCCTGTTAAAGACAATGGCTTAGTAGATTTAGACTTTATTTTAATAATAATTTGTGAACCGATCGATCGTGGTTCGTGCCAATGCATTATTGCTAAAGAATATACTTTTCTGCACTTTTCTGCATACGATAAAGCTCTTTACTTACATGGTTGATTGTATATCATCTCTTTTGTTGATGGTGTGAATTTAAAAAAAAAACTGTCTACTGTATACGTATAATCAAAAGCTTGACTTCAACTTTCCACAAGGAAGACAAAAACTTTAAAAAGAAACATACACACTGTTATTCAACACATTCCATCCATAGACCAACTTGCAGATCACGCACACTTGCCTGGAAAACAATCAGTGTGTGCTTGCAGAAGTGCTGCTGTGCATGTGCAACTACCTGAGCTCGCCAGAAACTCCCTCAGGGCCGTGATGCTTCGAATAACCCCGCCGTTGTGGTCGACGGAGTCTTTGAAACGGTCCGTGGCGTATCTTAAATGGAGCTTTCAGCCTCAGCTGGGGAAACCAGCCAGCCTCGCGTCGGAGGAGGTGGCGGGACTGAGAGTCGAGCGAAAGAGGTTCGCCCACCTGTTTCTGGCACGCACTGGGGTACTTTTAGTATAACTTTCATCTAATATTAAGCACCGTGGTCCTGAAGGAGCGCGTTCCAACAGGCGCCGTCAATTAGTCATGAGAACACATACATGTTCCCTCCTACAGGAACAGGCTCGAGAGAAAGTCATTCAGACATGGCATCATTTTGACGAAATGTGCAAAAGGATGATACACTTGCCTAGATGATGCTTTATTTAAGTGCAGTTAGCTTTGTGGCAAAGTACATTGGCTGGGGCGCCCCGGTAGCTCAATGGGCTGGGACGCTTACCATGTAAAGGCTGGTCCTTTCTGCAGCGGTGGGGGTTCGAATGCGGCCCTTTGCTGCATGTCTTCCCCTCTCTCTCTCTCTCCCACCTTTCCTGTCTGTCACCTACACTGTCCCCAATAAAGCAGAAATGCCTTAAAAATATCTTAGAGCAAAAAAAGAAAGAAAGTACATTGGCAACTAAAGGACTGTAACGTTACTCCCCCCCCCCCTCCCGATGGATGTTAAGTAAACGTTGTGAAGAGGGTTTACCCACACACTTCTGAGGAGCAGAGTGTGTTGTTTTACAGGGTGGCAGTCCACATTCACCTAAACCTTGCGTGACTGACGCTAGCGAGGGGGACGCGAGCTCTCGGATGTTCCCTCGTCTGCTCCTCGGGAGGGAGGGAGGGAGGGAGGGAGGGAAGTGCACACAGATTCAGCAGAGAGTGTGAGTGAGTCACGGAGCTCACTGTAGCTTATGCATGAGGCTTTACTGTAAAAAAATGTAAACTTCAAACTTCAGAGATGCTACACTAACAATGTCTGGAGTGATGAGTCACACCAGCTCGCACAGATGCAAACACACACACAGCATACAAGCATGCACTGACACTAATCACTGACATGAAAAGACATACACACACTGTAACACACACACACACACACTATCCCTCTTCACAGTAGAACATTTCCCTCAAAACTCAAAATGGGGTTGAAGATGTACTTTAAAGAGGTGGAGTCTGACAGGAGTATCAAAGAGATCATAGATAATTCTAGGGGCCACTTCTTTCTTTTGAGAGTCACCCCTGAACACAACTGGAAGTCAGTTGCTAGAAGTCAGACTGGATTAAGGCCCTGAAAACCTGATGATGGGATAAATGACCTGGGTCTGTCTGTCTGTCTGTGATCCAGGGACAAAGCACTGAGCAAGGGAGAGAGAGAACATTTGACAGAGAGAGAGAGAGCGAGAGAGAGAGAGAGAGAGAGAGCACACCTGCATCACTGACTCAATCTAGGCTACTTAACTGTTCCTTACCAGTCTGACAACTCAGTGTCCACACAACCAGTTTGAACTGGCATGGCCTTGGCTTGACTGTCAAGTAAAGGCTTTTCGTCAACGTCCTTGGAAGCCTGGAAGCCTACCCCTGGAAGCCTACCCCTGGAAGCCTACCCCTGGAAGCCTACCCCTGGAAACCTACCCCTGGAAGCCTACCCCTGGAAGCCGACCCCTGGAAGCCTACCCCTGGAAGCCTACCCCTGGAAGCCGACCCCTCGTGTTATCGGAGTGTTTGCAAGCAGCTGAAAGAAGCCGATAGCTTCCGGGGACTAACGCAGGCTAAATCCAGCGAAGGGCAAATCACGCTGGGCTAACGACATAGCAGGTCGTTCTCTGGCCGGTTCTGATTGACTACAATAACGAGGAAGTAGAGCAAGTGTTGTTGGGCTTTACCTCGAATGACAGAGAACAAAAGTGACGCGATGACATTATGGTGGTTTCCGTGACAGCTGAGGAGACCTGTACTTAAGGGAGACTTCCAAGTATTTGAGTAAGGTCTTTGAAATGGATTAGTGCAATATACTGCTCACCCAAATAACAGTTGTGTCAATGTTCTGACACTAGTGAAAGGTAAAAAAAACAACATACAGTAGAAAGGTAGAAAAACATACAGTAGACTCCTTTTCTATTTTTTTCTATTCACGCCCCTGATAAAGATGAAAAAGATAAAGATGAAAAAGAAGATAACATAATAAACCATAAAATGAGCCCCCCCCCCCTTCCCTAACTGGACACAGCTTTGTTGGAAACTGTTTGGAAAAGGGCAGATGATTGGATGAGCCCCATCTATCATGGGTAAATCAAGTTCTTACCAAAACCAGTCGGGAGAAGAGTCGCAGAGAAAAGCCTTCAGTGTCATTCTTTGCTTTTCTTTCAATGAAGAAATACTCTCCAGTTTAGATCGAACTGATACTATAACAGCATCTACGCTAACCTCCGTCATTGTTGTTTTGGAATGAACAGTGGGGGATCCTCAAGCATTCTTCCATGCAGAATTGTTCTAGTGCCTTCAGGGCACTCCAAACCACAAACGTTCCAATGGATTCAGGTCTGGAGAGTGGAGACAGAGACGGCCACTTCAGGACGTTGATCTTGTGCTCTGTGTCTGTTTGGGATTATGGTCTTGTTGGAAGGTCAACCTGTGACCAAGGTGTAGCTTCCTGGAAGAATGAACAAGATTTTTGGACAAAATGTCCGCATTTTGGATGCTGGAGTTTCTGGTTCTATGTATTTTAACAAGGGCCCCAAGGCCTGTGGATGCCAATCAACCCCAAAGCATTAAAGCACCACCATGTTTCACCCTAGATCCACCACCACGTTTCACCGTAGGCATGAGGTGCTATTCAACATTACTTGCATTATTGGGACGCCCAACATGTGCATGTCCAAAAAGCTTGATTTTGGTTTCATCTGACCATGGTTCCAATTTTCATTGTTCCAATTGTAGTTGGGATGTACTTTGGCGAATTCAAGACACCTTTTCCAGTGAATTGTCTTCAAAAGAGGCTTCCGTCTTGCAACACTGTCAAAGGCAATTGTCATGTAGGCATTGTTGAATGGTAGCTTTGGACACCTTGTAACCTCAAGATGACAGATTGTTTTGGAGATCTTGAACTGTGCCCCGTGAACTTTGTTTTGCCTCTTGATGTGTCCATCTCACTACCACAATATAGACCTGCATCCTCTATCTGGCAGGTTACCCACTGTTCAAGTAACCTTAAATTTCCTAATAATTGACAAGTGGACAACAGTGGAACAACAGTTAACAGCGGAAAGTGGTATCTTGATCTGTTCAGCTTGCTAAAAGCACAATGACAGAAGTTTGGAGGAATAAGTTACCCTCTTCAGTATGACGTCTTATGATCTCTCAAGAACCAGACCTCGTACCAGCCCCTATCTAACACTTTTTTCTTTTTTTTTTAAGAGGCTAATTGCAATGACAAAGAAGCCATGCTGGACTAGGACGGGAAAGACTTTTTGGAAGGCCAAGTTTTCTCTCTCTCTCTCTCTCTCTCTCATGGCAACCACACCATGCCTCCACAGATGGTGGGAGTTTCTGGGTTTTGAAACATGAGCAAGCGCTGAACACAAGCTGCTAGCCAAAACACCCCACGTACAGAGGCTCCTTCCAAGACGGGGCCGCAGTCTAGCGCCACAGGGGGGCTGACACAAAGCAAACTACCTCAGTTACACTGTCCCCTCCCTTCCCTACCCACGCCGCCAACCCCCCCTAAACACACATCTTTACTATCAGCCATGATGGAAACGGCGGGTGACATTTTTTTATGGCCAATGACAGACGTACCTATAAGCGGGGCTTCTGTTGTCTCTGAACTGCTACACCATTTTAGGTGAATGATCATGGGGGCCACACCAATTATGGATGGCATTTATGGCTGAATATTGGCAAATCTTTATCTAGATTAGCAATTATCATTATCAATGTACTGTAGGCTGCTTAAAAAGCCATTTGATGGTTAAGGTCTTTAGCCTAATGACCCACCTTGGTTCTAAGATGTTCTTGTACTGGTTCAGAGAAGCACTCCCTGCACATGGAAAGCCATTTATATGGAAAGTGTAGGTTACTCTAATTGAAATGAAAGAGACACTTAATTTACAGAGTTGGGATTGGTTCAGTTCTAATTTGGTCACTTTAGAGAGGGCATTAAAATATAAAGCGAGAAAGAGTCAATCTCAATTGGAACTGAGAAAAAGAGAGGCACCAGTCCAATGAAAACTCAGGCTTCTGTGCTTCACAGCTGAAGACCTGGTTGCTGTAGCAGTCCTTGGCAGCCATCTTGGAGCCACATGCCCAGTCTCTTCCCTCCCATGCCCTCAGCCTGGCAAACTCACATGAACTCATTATCAAAAGGCAGCCGCGACAGGAGAGCAAGCAAGATCTTATTCAAAGGCATCCGTCTGTCCGTCTGTCTGTCTGTCTGTCTGTCTGTCTGTGTGTCTGTGTGTCTGTGTGTCTGTCTGTCTGTCTGTCTGTCTGTCTGTCTGTGTGTCTGTGTGTCTGTGTGTGTGTGTCTGTATGTGTGTGCACTTGTCAGATGCCTTAGATGACCTAGTGTCTAACAGTAGCACACAAACCTGAGGACAGCTACCAGCTTGTTAGCTGTTGACATTTTGAGAGGCGGCACTCTCAGAGCCTCTCTGTGACCTTGCTTGATGGACGGCATTAGAGTCGTCTCAACATGAAGCTACGCCGATTGCTACTTGTGGTTTTCCCACTACGACGACACTCCTACAGCGACGGAGCGACCAACACGGATCACACAAGCATATTATTAACCTCCTACTTAAACAATACCCAGACATCTTGACTCGTTTTGTTTCTCGTGTCTTTGAGGCCGCCTCATGTGAAGATGTGTTTTTCATCTTCCTCAGGGAAGGGAGACCGAGGCAGCGTGAGGATTGGGACTTATAACTTGGCCTCGGCACTTGGCCCGTAAATGCTCATCTAATGGAAAGTGGCCATCACTTAGATCTCCACATCCCAACCTGTTAGCACTCTTGTGTGCAATTGTGTGCTTGGCTAACAAAACACACACATTTGAAGTTGAACTAGAAAGGGTGCTCAGAGAGCACAGGGCTCCGCCCATTAATGCATTTTGTTGGTGTAATCGAGTTGAAATGGTTCAACTCACTCCTCAGTATAAATATAGCACACTTGCACCATTGAAGAGTAAGCTTTTTGGTGGTGTAACTGATGGTGTTTTGATCAGCCTGCCCTGATCTGGTCTTCTCCTAGAACCTACCCTGATCTGGTCTTCTCCTAGAACCTACCCTCATCTGGTCTTCTCCTAGAACCTACCCTGATCTGGTCTTCTCATAGAACCAGTCCTGATCTGGTCTTCTCCTAGAACCTTCCCTGATCTGGTCTTCTCCTAGAACCACCCTGATCTGGTCTTCTCCTAGAACCTCCCTGATCTGGTCTTGTCCCCACTTGCCTCTGTATCTCTCTCTCCTCTCATCCTGTTTTGGATGAATACTGAAGAATACCGAAGGCTGGGCGGATCACAGAGGAGGAGCGCGTCTCAGGCGGTTCTGTAGCGTACCTGGCCGGGGGTGCGGGCGGTTCTGTAGCGTACCTGGCCGGGGGTGCGGGCGGTTCTGTAGCGTACCTGGCCGGGGGTGCGGGCGGTTCTGTAGCGTACCTGGCCGGGGGTGCGGGCGGTTCTGTAGCGTACCTGGCCGGGGGTGCGGGCGGTTCTGTAGCGTACCTGGCCGGGGGTGCGGGCGGCGGGCTTGTCCTGCTGGTTGGCCAGGATGAGGAAGGGCAGCGTGCAGAGCTGAGGGTGCTGCAGGGCCAGGTGGAGCTCGTTGCGAGCCGCCTCCAGCTCGTCGTCCGATGAGGCGCTGTCCAGTACGAAGACCACGCCCTGCGACCCCTGGTAGTACCGGCTCCAGTACTTCTTGATGTTGTCGGCGCCTGTAGGAGGGGGAAGGTGGGGGTAGATTGATACAACTGTTAAAATGACTTGCATACGTTCTCAAGGGACAACTTCTCAAAGAACGTTACGTTCAAAGTTTGGTCTCTGTTAATGGTGAAGATAGTAGTCGTAATGTAATGTGCTGTGAGAACACGTTATGGATTATGTTGATGGCTTCTTCAGAGTTTCAGATTTTTGAGTTTGATGTGTGGGTGCACCTTATGTAG
>NC_140239.1:1415210-1427710 GCF_949987555.1 Borostomias antarcticus | reverse complement strand
AATTTTAACTTTTTGTACTACAATTATTATTATTACAATTCATTCCATCTTTATGTATTTGCACACAGTAATACACGTTATTAGTAAAAAATAAAATACAAAGAGAAAAGAAAATACAGGAGAGGTAAGAAATCCGTGAAGGGATTGAGACCTCTAAAAACAACAGGTACGATATCAGCTTAGCGGACTGTAACTAAAACAGAAGACTAACTAAATAGTTGATACATATCTGATCAACTGATCATTATCTCTACTAGTCTCTAACTCTACTAGTCCTACTGGTCTCTACCTCTACTAGTCTCTATATCTACTAGTCTCTATCTCTACTAGTCTACTAGTCTATCTCTACTAGTCTCTACCTCTACTAGTCCTACTGGTCTCTACCTCTACTAGTCTACTAGTCTATCTCTACTAGTCTCTAACTCTACTAGTCCTACTAGTCTCTATCTCTACTAGTCTCTAACTCTACTAGTCCTACTGGTCTCTACCTCTACTAGTCTCTATCTCTACTAGTCTCTACCTCTACTAGTCTCTACCTCTACTAGTCTCCATCTCTACTAGTCTCCATCTCTACTAGTCTCTATCTCTACTAGTCTCTACCTCTACTAGTCTCTACCTCTACTAGTCTCCATCTCTACTAGTCTCCATCTCTACTAGTCTCTACCTCTACTAGTCCTACTGGTCTCTACCTCTACTAGTCTCTATATCTACTAGTCTCTACCTCTACTAGTCCTACTGGTCTCTACCTCTACTAGTCTCTATATCTACTAGTCTCTACCTCTACTAGTCCTACTGGTCTCTACCTCTACTAGTCTACTAGTCTATCTCTACTAGTCTCTACCTCTACTAGTCTCTATCTCTACTAGTCTCTACCTCTACTAGTCTCTATCTCTACTAGTCTCTATCTCTACTAGTCTCCATCTCTACTAGTCTCTACCTCTACTAGTCTCTATCTCTACTAGTCTCTACCTCTACTAGTCTCTAACTCTACTAGTCTCTAACTCTACTAGTCCTACTGGTCTCTACCTCTACTAGTCCTACTGGTCTCTACCTCTACAAGTCTCTATATCTACTAGTCTCTACCTCTACTAGTCTACTAGTCTATCTCTACTAGTCTCTACCTCTACTAGTCTCTACCTCTACTAGTCCTACTGGTCTCTACATCTACTAGTCTCTACCTCTACTAGTCTACTAGTCTATCTCTACTAGTCTCTACCTCTACTAGTCTCTATCTCTACTAGTCCTACTGGTCTCTACATCTACTAGTCTCTATCTCTACTAGTCTCTATCTCTACTAGTCTCTACCTCTACTAGTCTCTATCTCTACTAGTCTCCATCTCTACTAGTCTCTATCTCTACTAGTCTCTATATCTACTAGTCTCTATATCTTCTAGTCTCCATCTCTACTAGTCTCTATCTCTACTAGTCTCTATATCTACTAGTCTCTATCTCTACTAGTCTCCATCTCTACTAGTCTCTATCTCTACTAGTCTCTATATCTACTAGTCTCCATCTCTACTAGTCTCTATCTCTACTAGTCTCTATATCTACTAGTCTCTATCTCTACTAGTCTCCATCTCTACTAGTCTCTATCTCTACTAGTCTCTACCTCTACTAGTCTCTACCTCTACTAGTCTCTACCTCTACTAGTCTCCATCTCTACTAGTCTCTACCTCTACTAGTCTCCATCTCTACAAGTCTCTATCTCTACTAGTCTCTATCTCTACTAGTCTCTATCTCTACTAGTCTCTATCTCTACTAGTCTCTATATCTACAAGTATCTATCTCTACTAGTCTCTATCTCTACTAGTCTCCATCTCTACTAGTCTCCATCTCTACTAGTCTCTACCTCTACTAGTCTCTACCTCTACTAGTCTCTACCTCTTCTAGTCTCTACCTCTACTAGTCTCTACCTCTACTAGTCCTACTAGTCTATCTCTACTAGTCTCTATCTCTACTAGTCTCTACCTCTACTAGTCCTACTAGTCTCTATCTCTACTAGTCTCTACCTCTACTAGTCTCCATCTCTACTAGTCTCTACCTCTACTAGTCCTACTAGTCTCTATCTCTACTAGTCTCTACCTCTTCTAGTCTCTACCTCTACTAGTCTCTACCTCTACTAGTCTCTACCTCTACTAGTCTCTATCTCTACTAGTCTCTACCTCTACTAGTCTCTCTACTAGTCTCTACCTCTACTAGTCTCTATCTCTACTAGTCTACTAGTCTCTACCTCTACTAGTCTCTACCTCTACTAGTCTCTACCTCTACTAGTCTCTACCTCTACTAGTCTCTATATCTACTAGTCTCTATATCTACTAGTCTCTACCTCTACTAGTCTCTATCTCTACTAGTCTCTACCTCTACTAGTCTCCATCTCTACTAGTCTCTACCTCTACTAGTCTCTACCTCTACTAGTCTCTACCTCTACTAGTCTCTACCTCTACTAGTCTCTACCTCTACTAGTCTCTATATCTACTAGTCTCTATATCTACTAGTCTCTACCTCTACTAGTCTCTATATCTACTAGTCTCTACCTCTACTAGTCTCCATCTCTACTAGTCTCTATCTCTACTAGTCTCTACCTCTACTAGTCTCTACCTCTACTAGTCTCTACCTCTACTAGTCTCCATCTCTACTAGTCTCTATCTCTACTAGTCTCTATCTCTACTAGTCTCTACCTCTACTAGTCTCTACCTCTACTAGTCTCTATATCTACTAGTCTCTATCTCTACTAGTCTCTACCTCTACTAGTCTCTATATCTACAAGTATCTATCTCTACTAGTCTCTATCTCTACTAGTCTCCATCTCTACTAGTCTCTATCTCTACTAGTCTCTATATCTACTAGTCTATTCCTCTACTAGTCTCTACCTCTACTAGTCTCTATCTCTACTAGTCTCCATCTCTACTAGTCTCTATCTCTACTAGTCTCTATATCTACTAGTCTATTCCTCTACTAGTCTCTACCTCTACTAGTCTCTATCTCTACTAGTCTCTATCTCTACTAGTCTCTACCTCTACTAGTCTCTATCTCTACTAGTCTCTACCTCTACTAGTCTCTATATCTACTAGTCTCTACCTCTACTAGTCTCTACCTCTACTAGTCTCCATCTCTACTAGTCTCCATCTCTACTAGTCTCTATCTCTACTAGTCTCCATCTCTACTAGTCCTACTAGTCTATCTCTACTAGTCTCTAACTCTACTAGTCCTACTGGTCTCTATCTCTACTAGTCTACTAGTCTATCTCTACTAGTCTCTAACTCTACTAGTCCTACTGGTCTCTACCTCTACTAGTCTCTATCTCTACTAGTCTCTACCTCTACTAGTCTCTACCTCTACTAGTCTCCATCTCTACTAGTCTCCATCTCTACTGGTCCTACTAGTCTCCATCTCTACTAGTCTCTACCTCTACTAGTCTATCTCTACTAGTCTCTACCTCTACTAGTCTATCTCTACTAGTCTCTACCTCTACTAGTCTATCTCTACTAGTCTATCTCTACTAGTATATCTCTACTAGTCTCTATCTCTACTAGTATATCTCTACTAGTCTCTATCTCTACTAGTATATCTCTACTAGTCTCTATCTCTACACATTGCATTCCTCATTATTAACCTTCATGTGCATATCCAACTAGCATGGTTACGTTTCAGTGTAGTGATGACCAGCATGGTCTGGTAAAGCTCTGTAATGCAGTAGCTTAATTGTGGGGATCAGTTCAGGTTAAAAGTAGATGTATTGAGAGAACTGCACAAGACACAGGAGGACGCATCTCTTCACAAGACCCAGGAGGACATATCTCTTCACAAGACCCAGGAGGACGCATCTCTTCACAAGACCCAGGAGGACGCATCTCTTCCAGGGGAATATCTGGGAGATCGTTTTTCATTTCATTTCAAACCATTATTTATACTTGTGAAGCACTGAGGTTTCCCTCATTTACAGTGACGACGAGTTTACACACTGACACAAATATCAACAAAAAGAATGCAATATACAATAATAATAATAATTATTATTATTATTAAAAACAGTTACAGGTCTAGAGCCATGGATTTAAACTATGACTGAAGGAATACCTCAAGCTTTAGAGTCTGTTGAAAGGTATTCCAAGTAGAAGGAGCTTCATCATCATCTGGTGTAGGTGCCAAGGCTCCAATCCCACACAGACAAGATGTAAGCTGGAAGTTTACCAATAATGACTTTGAAATTAAACAGATGCTAGTGATAGTTAGGCCGTACAGAAATAGATGACCAGCCCACCTTATAATACTGGCTCTAGAGAACAACATGAAGTTAGATTTGCTAGGATTAAGGACTAGTTTCCGATTGGCGAGAGCTTTCTGTAGTACATTAAAAGGAAGTTGCGGAGTGGATCCCAGGTGTTCATGTCACAGTAGGGTAGAGCATTAGGAGGTAACGAAACTGTCTTTACGTTAGCTTTGGACAGGTTTACAGTACAGGCTAATAATTACTGTATTTGGCCAATATATCCTGGAAAGATACTAGCTACACATGTACCTCAGCATGACTCATGTATTCCTATGCGGGAAAACTCATCCCTGTAAATAATACCCACCTTGATTTGATGGTGTATAGCATAAATAGCATAATTATGCATAATAAATATGCATAATAAATAGCATAAATAAACCTTCTACGTTCTTTTGGAGACCTGAATTGAACGGCAGTTGTTCCAACTCAGATATCATATCTCTATAGTTCCAGTCTCCATTTGGTCTACATTAGGCTACCGTTTAGTCCACTGGTTCTCTGTTGGGCACCAGAATGGGTATGGTTTGTGACTCGCGGTCAACATGAAAAACACTTTCTCATGTCTGCCTCGCTTCGCTTGGGGTTTTTCATCTTTTACCTTGAACAAAACGTAAACATGTACCTAATCAGACTTGCTTTTCGCTCTTGAAAGTTGAACTATAGTCAAAGCAATGCTCTTTGAAGTTCCTCTAACAGAAAACAGACACTTCTCTTCTCCCATGTGGTGAACGGAGGAGAACAATACGGAGAGCCGGGCCCAAACCTTGCCCTGCTGACTTCACTTGAGAGGGAGCCGGACCGCTGTGTGAAACACTTGAGCTGCTGATACAGTCATCAAGACACAGCCTCGACCGCCCGGTCCCAAACCAAGCTCCCAGCCCAGTCCTGACCTGGAAAACGCTTCCATTACTTCCCGAGAATTTTCCATTGATGACACAAATATCCCTCATATTCCTTCTTTTTAAGGCCTTAAAGAAATTCTCGACTTCTCCTTTATCGTTTCTTAAATAAAAAAAAAATAAAAAAAACATTGTTATATTTTTGTCATGTACTGAACCTGTTAGTCATGCGATACCAAACATTGGAGATCTCCGCCTCCAAAAGTCTGGAGATATCTCCATTGAAAATCACAGCTAAACCAGCTCCGAAAACCGTAAATATCAATCACAGCTACTGCCTACATTTCCAATAGTGTGAAGGACGCCTTACAGGAAATTATATCCTCCAAACAAACAAGAAAAGAAAAGAAATCATTCCCCTCCTTTAGGAAAGACCACCCTAAAGACTTTGGATTGGTTCTTCAATTAAGGTTTTTTTAATCTCTCAAATTGTTTCCACCCACTTTTATCAATAAAATCTGGACGAATGTCTACACTCTCTACTCGAGCCCAGCATTTACAGACTGACTCATGAGTCTATGTACCTGTAGTTTGATATCATGAGCAGATCCTTGAAATGATCATAACGGACTCAAAAGTCTTCAAGAAGCTACCTCACCTCAAAATACCCAGCCTGCAGTCTGATTTGAACCATGTCACCACGCATTCAAATCCCCTCATTCCTGACAACAGACTGAGTGATTTATATAAACAAACTCGCCAACAAAGACTTGGTTATACAACAGTCCCCCTATGAACTTCAAATCGGAACAGTGTGCATCTGCCTTCCGCTTTGAGCCTAATGACAATTTACAAATGATTTCAATTTAGCCTGGCTGTCTACCCAGGAGTGTCTCAGCTACAGGGCAGATCGGCCACAGCACGGTCACATTTGATAATAATAAGAACCACGTTGGGGATGAAATGACTGCCATGTTGTGGTTTTCTTCAGATGAGGAGGGGATGTGTTCCCATATCTACTGTGTCTGGTGGTTGTCAAGAGCACTGCTCATTGTTCTGGCCTGTTCTTCCTGTAGCCCCCCCCCCCCCCATTCTTGTGTGTGAAGCAGCAGCTGATGAAATGTTACATGGGCTGCACACACACTCAGACCTACATAAAGCACACACACACACACACACACACACACAAACACTTGCATGCATGGATTCACATACACACACATACTGCACACACACATAAAGCTTTCTATCTGCTCCACTCAACTTTTCCACTACCATACAGTCAACAGTCAGGCAACAGGAAAGTGTTACACCACACTCTCTCTCTCTCTCTCTCTCTCTCTCACACACACACACACACACACACACACACACACACACACACACACACACACACACACACACACACACACACACACACACACACACACACACACATATCCTGTTTAAGCTGATAGATACAAGTATACATATCGCATGTACGCCTGTCACCCACACGTCCTCAAATAGAACATCCGAAGGGACTATCACCGAGACGCTAAAATACAACGGCGATGACTGTCACTTATTATGACTACTACTTCATCAGCTGTCATCGGGCCCCACACAGCGGCCCGGGTGGCGTGTCTAGACTTGACGTCAGTGTCACCGGCCCGGCGGCCGCACGCACATTCGCAGACGCCATTAACGGATGCCTCCCCAGTGTCCTCGGCTGTGCCCTTCCCACCTAATCCCGTACCTGGCACCAGCTGGACGCCGCCAAGGCTCATCAGCCTCTGTTGCTCCGCACAGCTGGAGAACGGGCAGGCGGACGCACCGCACCGCCAATGACAACGGAGCACAACAGAGCCCAGGCCGACGCCCCTTTCAGGGAAAAGGACATTACCCAGGGTTCCTACAGGTTAAGGCAAGATTTAAGACTTTTTTTAAAGACTTTTTTTTAATGCCACCTGGAATTAAATTTAAGATCAACCGTACAATAATGCAGATTGAAGAAAAGAAGCGTGTTATTTAGCTGCGACCACGTACACGTGCAACCGGACCAAATATTTATAGATATTTTTGTGGACCAACAAACCGACCGACAGATCGAGCTATAGAGCATCAGTCACTCAGGGTTACAGACATGTTATTGGGGATATGATGAGCTGATTCTGAGCCAGGGAGGGAGCACGATTGGGGTTTGTCGGTTAAATGAATGGCTATTTGTGTGTCATCCGTAACATGCTCCATTATCAAGGGGTATGATGGGTTGTTTCGAGCCAGGGAAGGAGCACTTGGGGTCTCTAACACTTCGCATGCACACCGTGGCTCGTTTGCATTGCCTGGTACGGGGTTCAGCCACGTCACCACATCTTGTTTGAACAACCAATTTTCATTGAATTTGCACTTCCCCGTCTTGTCGCTAGCTAGCGGACAGTGCGTCTGTTTTGAGCATCCCAACCGCAAACTACACTAAAATATCACTGTTGTTGGTTCCGCAATCCTGATCTGCATGATGTTAATGCGAGAGGCATTCCGTTAATTATTTTAAGAAATAGATGTTGCCAATTTTTTGAGATATCCGAAGAAAACATTCATAAAATCCTACTTCCCATGTCTTAGCATTTTAAAACTTCTGAAAGATTGATTTAAGGCCTTCTTTTTAGAATTCAGTGCCTTTTAACACTTTTCAAGGAACCATGTTACAGAAGTAGTGGGGTGGGGAGTGAAATTGATTATTTTACAGTCCAGCTGTTTTAGGCTGAGGGTGGAGTGGAACCTTGTCCTCAGTTGACAGTGCCCATCAATTCAAATTTGGATTCAATAAATGAGATTATTGAAAGAAATGTGCATAAACACAAGCAAATAGTGATTGGTAAAACAATTGAATATCACATATTACCTCAACTGTCTGGTGATGTAAACCTTGTGTTCTTTTTTAATACCATGAGTTTCCTGTGGTGTGGCTCCAGCTACTAAGTGGGTAACCGCACATGACCTATGGCATGTCATTCCTGTGACATTGTACCTTTGGCAGGCTAAGCACCAAAGAGAGAGAGAGATCAAAGATTCATTCCACTCCATTAACAACAGCTATTTATATAGGGACAGGGCTAAAGACACTGATTAAACTGGACTAACAATGACAGAAAGACAACTCCTATCAGCTGGATGGAGGACAGAGGCCTGTGATTGGGCGAGAGAGAGCATGAGCAAGAAGGGATGGAGAAAGACAATGAGACAAAGACTGGGAGAGAGGGAAAAAATAAGAGTGACAGAAAGATAGAGAGGTAGAGTGAGTGAGTGAGTGAGTGAGTGAGTCATACAGGGGATGCATCCCCAAACATTTTCCTATCCCCTTCCTCCACTCGTTCACTACAAGTCGTTTAGCCGAGCAGCAGCTCTCTCTCTCTCTCTCTCTCTCTCTCTCTCACCCTCTCACCCTCTCTCTCTCTCTCTCTCTCTCTCTCTCTCTCTCTCTCTCTCTCTCTCTCTCTCTCTCTCTCTCTCTCTCTACTGACACACATCAGGATACCCTACTGACACACATCAGGATACCCTACTGACACACATCAGGATACCCTACTGACACACATCAGGATACCCTACTGACACACTAGGATACCCTACTGACACACATCAGGATACCCTACTGACACACTAGGATACCCTACTGACACACATCAGGATACCCTACTGACACACATCAGGATACCCTACTCACACACTAGGATACCCTACTGACACACATCAGGATACCCTACTGACACACTAGGATACCCTACTGACACACTAGGATACCCTACTCACACTAGGATACCCTACTGACACACATCAGGATACCCTACTGACACACATCAGGATACCCTACTGACACACTAGGATACCCTACTGACACACTAGGATACCCTACTGACACACTAGGATACCCTACTGACACACACCAGGATACCCTACTGACACACTAGGATACCCTACTGACACACTAGGATACCCTACTGACACACACCAGGATACCCTACTGACACACTAGGATACCCTAATGACACACTAGGATACCCTACTGACACACTAGGATACCCTACTGACACACTAGGATACCCTACTGACACACTAGGATACCCTACTGACACACTAGGATACCCTACTGACACACTAGGATACCCTACTGACACACCAGGATACCCTACTGACACACTAGGATACCCTACTGACACATCAGGATACCCTACTGAAACACTAGGATACCCTACTGACACACACCAGGATACCCTACTGACACACTAGGATACCCTACTGACACACTAGGATACCCTACTGACACACCAGGATACCCTACTGACACACTAGGATACCCTACTGACACACCAGGATACCCTACTGACACACTAGGATACCCTACTGACACACATCAGGATACCCTACTGACACACATCAGGATACCCTACTGACACACATCAGGATACCCTACTGACACACATCAGGATACCCTACCGACACACTAGGATACCCTACTGACACACTAGGATACCCTACTGACACACTAGGATACCCTACTGACACACTAGGATACCCTACTGACACACATCAGGATACCCTACTGACACACATCAGGATACCCTACTGACACACTAGGATACCCTACTGACACACTAGGATACCCTACTGACACACTAGGATACCCTACTGACACACACCAGGATACCCTACTGACACACTAGGATACCCTACTGACACACTAGGATACCCTACTGACACACACCAGGATACCCTACTGACACACTAGGATACCCTACTGACACACTAGGATACCCTACTGACACACTAGGATACCCTACTGACACACACCAGGATACCCTACTGACACACTAGGATACCCTAATGACACATCAGGATACCCTACTGACACACTAGGATACCCTACTGACACACTAGGATACCCTACTGACACACTAGGATACCCTACTGACACACTGGGATCTTCCTCTGAGGCCGGGCGTGGTCAGGAGGGAAGGTTTGGCTTCCGTGTGCTTGTTGCTTGTTGTGGACAGACAGTCTTGCTCCTCAGCTTAGACAAGGTTGAGTGAAAACACTGAGCCGTGGAGGCATCGCGTGACGTTGCGCCAGGATTACCGATGTCCCTGCGTCTCGTCTTGCATCCCCGGCTGCGTCCATAACGGTTCACGAAACGTAAATGTAGTGGGCCGTGTTCTCGTTCTCTTTAGTTGCCGTCGGAGGGGCGCTGGGGAGGTCGGGGGTAAGCAGATACGACACCGAGGGATATTCCTTTCACAGCAACTGTTTACTATGAATACACACCGGTGGGACATTGAGCAACAGAACTCACCCACACATATACACAAACGTAAACATACACTTGGGCCTGCGGATGACCGTGAACCTTCGCTGAACCGAATCACCGGCTGGGAGCCGCGGGCCTCAACCCAGACGGACCTGTTAACTCCACGCGCTCCAAATAAGGCAGCGGCCGGCGGAGGCGTCAAAACATCACGCGCTCGTTCTCCCCTCGCCCACCCATCCGTGACCGCGGACCCCCCACCCCACACACCCCCCCCCCCTCTAGTGGATGGCATCATAGCCATAAATCCCTCAAATGCTTCAGCCCCCCTGCGTTTGCAGGAGTGTGTGTGCCTGCCTGTGTGTGTGTGAGGGTGTGTGAGTGTGTTTCTAAGGAGAGTATTTCGTCATCCTGAAGCCAGAGAGGCAGCACATTGCCACTAAATCAAACGTGTCGTCGGTGTAAAGCTGTGTTTTTTCCACCGCCATAACATCCCAGACGGACTTCCACCCGCCCCCCCCCTCGCCCCTGCTCGGGCCAAATTTGGTCTTGTCCTCGTTGGTGGTCCACAGGCGCTCTGTGTTTGTATGTACAGTGTCCACGCAGAGTATTCACCCCCCTTTGGACTTCTTCACACTGCATCTTGTTACAACATCAATGAACATGGATTGAATTTATTTATTTTTTGTCGCTGATAAACACAAAGTACTCTAATGTCAAAGTGATTTTTTTTTTTAATCTAGAAATAAACACTAAATAATTGATCGCATAAGTATTCACCCCTTTGCTATGACACACCTAAATAGACTCTCGCACAATAAATTTTCTTCAGAAGTGACACAATTAGTTGAATGGAGGTCACCTGTGTGCGATTGAGGTATTTCACATGATTTAAGAACAAGGACGCGTTCACATGCTCCTCGGATAGTTGTGTCGTTCTTCCAACTTCGGTGTGTTCATGAGCTTTTAAGTCCTAATGTGGGAACATGGAACATGGAACATAGAACATGCTACACAGAAGATGCGCTGTGTTTCATTGCTCAGAGCGTTTGAAGAACACGCTGATAGTCGTTTCCAGTTTTTGCGTGACAATGAAGAGCAAAGGTTTCCTTAACTGCTTAACTGAAGACAAAGGAACATTCCAAACAGATCCGGGGCAAGGTTCTTTAAAAGCACTAATCAGGGGAAGGATATAAGGAAATTTCCCTGACTATTTCCCTCAGAAAGTAACAGGGTGAGGCAGGTAAAAGAGACCACCAGGAGGGCGATGGTAACTCTGAAGGACTTCCTGTCTTCCATGGCTGCGATGGGAGAAAGTGTGCACGGGAAAACAATAGCCCGGACTTCACAGATCTGAGCTTTATGGGAGAGAGGCTAGAAGAAAGCCCTTGTTGAAAACAACTCTGAGTGTGCCTGAAGGTGTGTGGGAGACTCGGACCAAGTGGAAGAAGATTCTGTGGTCTGATGAGACTGAAATCAAACTTGTTTGTTCTTTCGAGTCGGGGGGCTGTGGCGGTTTGTGCTAGGTTAGCCTTCTCGCTACACCTGTCATGCAGCTGGTGTCCCACAAAAGGCATCAATTACATTTACTCTTAACATACTTATCCGTTTTGGCAGGGGAGAGGTGGAGGTGGAGATCTATCCCGCTCTCACAGCTCTTCCTCGGGTGTCATTCTTTTCCAGGAACACCCTGAATGAGCCTTTCCTCAGACCGGGGTCATTAAGGACTCTTGGAAAACAAACACTGCTTAGAAAGATGTTCAGTGTCCATCCAGGAGCGCCACTGTGTGATGCACCTGCCGGGAGGATAAACACGCTTGTGTATCCTTGACTCGAGTGTTTGTGCTCAACATGAACATGTACTTAACACGGTGAAAGAATACTTGACTACGTAAATCACCCAGAATAAATCTTTGAGTTCAGCACCAAGCGTTGATCAATCATGATTTTAAAAAACAAAACGACGTCATTTTAGTATGCTACTTAGTAGCGTGTTTTCGATGGTGAATACATGTCACATTATAGATTTTTTCCTGCTGTGTAGCTTAGCAGCTGCTGCAAAGTCCGCCATCAAAAAGCTGATGTAAGATGAGCAACTCTGTATGGA
>NC_140239.1:1238232-1410010 GCF_949987555.1 Borostomias antarcticus | reverse complement strand
CGAGGAGCGCTTGGTCAAACGGCTCGGAGGAGAAAAATAAATATGTCCCTTGCCCTCCCGCTCGCTGGAAACCCTTCCCTCCTCGCCGACGGGCGGATGGGGCGGTCAGGAATCCCAGTCGCCGGGTCGTGGTCACTGTGACGCGGAGCTCAAAGGGACGATCTCCCAAACGCTGACCCGTTCAGAGACCCACCCTGATCAAACCAGGGAAACGCATTCAGCAGGGCTGAACAGGCTTTCAAATCCAGTGCATTCAATGTCATTCTCATTAGTCTTTGAGAGGATCCACAATCCTTAATTTCTTAGATTAATGAGGTTTAAGTGAAATTGTAGTATTCCATACTGTAGTAGCGTTGTCACATGATGTCACATTGTCCCATACAGAGCTGATTCTCTTCCTTGTTCATCCAGGCTTTCATAATGATGTGGAATAAAAAAAAAATCAATACGCAAAAAACCTGGCACCCTCTTGATAAAAGTGGACCAATCACAATCCTTTATTGATTGACTGCCTCTTATTAGATTGGACACGTTTTAATTGTGTCACCTGGAAGGACCCGTTCAGACGTTACCTCATAGTTGTCGTGAAAGCTGATTAACGGAGGTTTTATGTAAATGAGGAACTCTCTCCAGTATAAATATCGGCCTTGACACCGTCTGGCTGCACTTTCACATGAAATGTCTTCCTTAAGAAGGTGCTTGAAAGTAGAGAGAAAAACTCTCAAACCCCCCCCTCCCCAACTCCCCCCAACCTTCCCCAACCCTCCTCACCCCAACCCTCCCCCCTCCTCCCCCCAACCCTCCTCCCCCCTCCCCCCAACCCTCCTCCCTCCTCCCCCCAACCCTCCTCCCCCCAACCCTCCTCACTCCTCCCAACACTCAATTTAAAAAAGATGTCTGAACATCAGACGTGGTGATGTAATTAGGCCTCCTGGCGGCGGTCCAGGCGCTGTGAGGTCCGGTCGGGCGGCAGCACAGGCAGACCACTCCCCAGCCGGACCAGAACCTCTCCCACCGGACCAGAACCGCTCCAACCGGACCACAACCTCTCCCACCGGACCAGAACCTCTCCCACCGGACCACAACCTCTCCCACCGGACCACAACCTCTCCCACCGACCAGAACCTCTCCCACCGGACCAGAACCTCTCCAACCGGACCACAACCTCTCCCATCGGACCAGAACCTCTCCCACCGGACCACAACCTCTCCCACCGGACCAGAACCTCTCCCACCGGACCAGAACCTCTCCCACCGGACCACAACCTCTCCCACCGGACCAGCTGTCTCCCACCGGACCAGAACCTCTCCCACCGGACCACAACCTCTCCCATCGGACCAGAACCTCTCCCACCGGACCACAACCTCTCCCACCGGACCAGAACCTCTCCCACCGGACCAGAACCTCTCCCACCGGACCACAACCTCTCCCACCGGACCAGCTGTCTCCCACCGGACCAGAACCTCTCCTACCGGACCACAACCTCTCCCACCGGACCAGAACCTCTCCCACTGGAGCAGAACCTCTCCCACCGGACCAGAACCTCTCCCACCGGACCAGAACCTCTCCCACCGGACCACAACCTCTCCCACCGGACCACAACCTCTCCCACTGGACCAGAACCTCTCCCCCTGGACCAGAACCTCTCCCACCGGACCAGAACCTCTCCCACCGGACCAGCTGTCTCCCACCGGACCAGAACCTCTCCCACCGGACCACAACCTCTCCCACCGGACCAGAACCTCTCCCACCGGACCACAACCTCTCCCACCGGGCCAGAACCTCTCCCACCGGACCAGCTGTCTCCCACCGGACCAGAACCTCTCCCACCGGACCACAACCTCTCCCACCGGACCAGAACCTCTCCCACCGGACCAGAACCTCTCCCACCGGACCACAACCTCTCCCACCGGACCAGCTGTCTCCCACCGGACCACAACCTCTCCCACCGGACCAGAACCTCTCCCACCGGACCACAACCTCTCCCACCGGGCCAGAACCTCTCCCACCGGACCAGCTGTCTCCCACCGGACCAGAACCTCTCCCACCGGACCACAACCTCTCCCACCGGACCAGAACCTCTCCCACCGGACCACAACCTCTCCCACCGGACCAGAACCGCTCCCACCGGACCACAACCTCTCCCACCGGGCCAGAACCTCTCCCACCGGACCAGCTGTCTCCCACCGGACCAGAACCTCTCCCACCGGACCAGACCTCCCCCACCTCTCCCACCGGACCAGACCTCCCCGCTACAGGCCGGCCACTCCCGACCCGCCACGCTGGCGCTGAGAGAACCCAACCACTTCGTGGGCCCGCTGGAAGTGGGTTTGAGAAACCAGCTAGCGCGAATTAACAGGAAAACTAAACTGGAAATACACTGGAAAACTAAATGTGTTCCCGTTAATTCCCTTAAATTTCCAGTTTATTCCCGTTAATTCCCATAAATTCCAGCTGGGTTTGTGAATATTCCCAGAGTTTTGCAACCCTAGTGTTGGGTTTCTAGAAACGTGAAAACATTCCCGGTTAACGCCGGGCGTGTTCTCTGAAGAGGGGTTTGAGGTGAGATCTGAATTCCTCTCATGGTCGTCGTCTTGTGGGGACATGTGACCTCTGAACCCTGACCTGGTCTACAGCGCCAGCGCTGGCACCAGCAACATGTCCACACTCTGCATTAAGAGCACAACCAAGCTCCCTCATCCCAGGTGGCCATCCCAGGTGGCGTGGGGGCACCACCAGAGTTTCACATTTCCCCTCCTCCTCCCCCCCCCCCTCACAGGAGTGGCCCGACAGACGAGGCAAACCGGGAAACGTGACGTAACGTCCCGGACGGGGTCGGCTCCCTGGCGCTCCGTTACCAGGGGCTGTGTTTGAGCCCAAACTATGAGACATGGGAGGAGAGACTCAGATGGAGGGGGGGGGGAGACTCAGATGGAGGGGGGGGGGGGAAACTCAGATGGAGGGGGGGGGGGGGAGACTCAGATGGAGGGGGGGGGGGGAGACTCAGATGGAGGGGGGGGGGGGGAGACTCAGATGGAGGGGAGGGGGGCATGGGGACACAATGGACGTCACCGGCCCGTGAATATCTCCCAGAGTTCTGCAGGGCTTCAGCGTTCGTTGTCGGTCCACACACACACACACACACACACACACACAAACACACACACACACACACACAGACACACACACACACACACACACACACACACACACACGACACGGAAAATTCGGTTTGCGTGCCAGTTCGCCATCCCAAACCATGAGCCTCATCTGGTATTTAATGGTGATCTGCGTCATGTTGATGGAGTGCAGGTCTCTGTCTCTCATCAGGACTACTGCTGTAGCTCGTACGCAGTGATGAGTAACGGCCCTCGTTAAACCTTCATTAATCAGGACAACGTGGCTAATAACGATGCTCAGCCCAGATGCAGATGTGCCTAAACGGTTCGGGCATCGCCCGCGTCGACATCCATGGGGCGACCGCACCGCCCCTCTCTCTAGCACTTAGCGTCAGAATCATCTTTCACAACTGCAGGCGGGCGGGCGTACACACACACACACACACACACATACACATAGAAAAACACACAGAAACGTACACGCACACACACAAATGCACATAGACAAACACACAGAAACTACACGCACACAAACACACACACACACACACACACACAAATACACATAGACAAACACACAGAAACTGACACGTAGACACACACAAAACACACACAGACTACTCACAGACAGACACACACACACACACACACACACACACACACAAACACACATCAAAGACATGGCGTCGGGTCACGTCCTTGGCCCGAAGCGAACCTGGCTTCCTCTGGTTGCGCTGGGTTACACACCAGCCGATACGCTTGAACTCACACTCCCAACTTTGTGCCATCGCACTAATGAGACTAATAAGGAGACTATTTAGTGGAGGTATCACATCTCTCCCCCGGCCCTACCGATGGGCTGATAGCACCAAAACAACATCATTAGTCTATTCTCCTTTGTGGTCGGCCAAGTACCGCACCTTCCCTCCAAACTGCTGGTGTGTTGAGCTCCGACCGGCGGGGGACAGGGGGACAGGGGGAGAGGCAGGGGGACACCCAAGACTTCGGTAGACTACAGAGGGACAGACAGACGCGGAGGGGGGGGACGCGGGGACAAGGACGAGCCCCCATCCTGGTGTTTTTTCCAGACGACCGCCGGGGAGAGGAGTGGAGGGGGGGGGGGGGGGGGGGGGGGGGGGTAGCACTTGTGTGGAGGGCTCACCGCTGACCTTTCAGAGATGACAGTCCTTTATATGGGCGTCCCGATGGAGGGGAGCGGGCGCGGAGGGATACGTGTGTAACACACACCGGTCACAGTCCACAGCTCATAATACAGCCCTGTTAGAGGAGCGGTTTTGTTTTGTTTTTGTGGGGGGGCAGGGTCTTGCAGGGTGGGGGTTGGGGGGGGGGGGCGGAGCAGGGTCTGCGTGGGGGGGGGTGCAGGGTGGGGGGGGGCGGAGCAGGGTCTGGGTGGGTGGGAGGGTGCAGGGTGGGGGTGCAGGGGGGTGCAGGGTGGGGGTTGGGGGGGGGCGGAGCAGGGTCTGGGTGGGTGGGAGGGTGCAGGGTGGGGGTTGGGGGGGGGGGGGGCGGAGCAGGGTCTGGGTGGGTGGGAGGGTGCAGGGTGGGGGTGCAGGGGGGTGCAGGGTGGGGGTTGGGGGGGGGCGGAGCAGGGTCTGGGTGGGTGGGAGGGTGCAGGGTGGGGGTTGGGGGGGGGGGGCGGAGCAGGGTCTGGGTGGGGGGGGTTGGCAGGAGAGGCTGGCACGCATTCATTCATCCTCATTCATCTTTTCCATCCCTCCACGCCTTCAGTTGTTGTTATTTTGCCGCTTTGAAGTTGTCGGGAGAGGGGGGGGGGGGGTTGGGGGAGGGGGGGTTGGGGGAGGGGGGGCACCGCGCCGCCCGGTACAGTGAGAAAAGGAGGGGGGGACACCGCATGCCATTCTGGTTAAGGGCCGATAGAGACACGGTACATAGACTGTTCAGGGGGTCCCTTCCCAGCCTGAGTTGTTGCCGCGCCAACACAGAGACCGCTTAAGGGATTTCTTTTTCCTTTTTTTTTTTTTTTCCTCCCTCGACAATCAGCCATCTTGCTGCCTGGTGTTTTGATAACCCGCATCCACGCCAAAATGTTTTGCCATCAAAAGGAATTCGATACGACAAGAGGTGTGAAAAGCGATGCCTTTCGCTGCAGGTCATGATTGATTGACTTTAAAAAAAAACTTTAATTGTGGGAGCAAACGAAACGCACATTTGGCACTGAATGAGGTGACACAGTTTCAACTATAGCCCCGAGTCATGAAACGGAAGATTTACTGCACTTTGAAAACGATGGCTAACTAAGGACAGTAAACAGGTGCCATTCATTACCCGTGCATCCGAAATAGATACACACGCACAGAAACACACACACACACACACACACACACACACACACACACACAACACAGTTTGAAGGAGAACATTAGAACATTTGTAGGTTGCACAACACTTCACTCCTGTTTCATGCCTTCCGGTGAGCATGCCATGAGCAGTTTGCTTGCCAATGTATTGACTTTTCAACATGCCCACTTCCAATATCATCCATGGTAAACAATAATGTTGAGAGCTTCTAGTTAAAACAACAAACCTACAGCATAACAAGATATCCTTGCCTGCAGTAAAAGCCTGTCATGTGAAGTAGACTGTCTACTTAAGTCGACAAAACAAGCAGCGATCCATTGTGTTTGGGGAGGGGTATGTCTCAGTTAAGGCTGATTTGCTTGTCACTGTTTTGCACAACAACCTATAACCAACCACCCAAAACAGATCTTGTCCCCTCCACACACACACACACACACACACACACACACACACACACACACACACACACACACACACACACACACACACACACACACACACACACACACACACACACACACACACACACACACACACACACACACACACACACACACACACACACACACTTTCACCCATCCCAGTTATCAGTCAGTCCACAGCCAGAACCCATGGCCAGGAAGCTGAGGTTCTGCTGGATGGTGAGACCTCTGTTGAGTGAAGCTACTGCGCCCCCTAGCTTCCTCTAGAAAAACAACATCTACACTCCAGCAAAAACCCCAGTAAGGATCTGGCAAACACAACAGGATTTTGGCAGAGCAACAGAATCCAGATTGAGGGCTGCAGCACAATCTCAAAATCAGTCATCTTGTAGAGTTTATTGGAAACTACTTCCATCAAGAGTAAGTAAGATATGGGATGACTTGCAAGTCTCACTGAAATCCTTTCCCTAATCGTCTCAAAATATAAGCATGGGGATCTATGCGTGATCAAAATGAAAAGCAAACAGAAGGCCTAATGCTTCGTTAAATACGTCCCTTTATGAAGTACTAAGCCTTGGGCTTGTTGTCTCTAGTTGATACAGTACTTTCTGCCTCAAGCCTGTGGAACATGGCTGCCATGTGACGCCCAACAATAACAGGACAACAACCCCATCCCCAAAACAAACAAACAAGAAAAACAGACGGTGCTGCGCGTCTCATGTTCAGGTTTCAGAGGAAGAGAACGGGGGTGGGAGGTCGCGGGACGTCTAGTCCAGGTTTGAGATGACTAGCAGCGGATGGACAGAACAGGTCTAGACCCAGAAAGAGAGAGAAGAAAGAGGAAGAAAAAGAGAGAAAAGAGAGAGTCTGAGCGAGTGTTTCTGGCGTAGCGAGCGGCGAGCGGGCGGGCGGCGGGCCCCGGGCCGAACACGGAGGCTGTGACCCCGCGTGGCGAGAGGAGGCCAGATCAAAGGCGGGAGGAGCAGCCTTGGAAAAACATTTGGGCTGAAAACGGACGGGCATATCTGTCAGGAGGCCTTTCCCCACCGGGCCGCCCCGGCCCCCCGAGATCAGGTTACCTCTGTACATCCACATGAAAGGGGGGCGACACTAATCCACATACCCCCTCCCTCCCCCTCCTCCCCCCCCGCCTCCCCCCACCACAGCCTTCCTCCTCTTCACTTCTTCACCGAAAAACGGGGGAATAGCCCCCTGGACAATAGCCTGGCAGTCTCTCTCTCTCTTTCTCTCTCTCTCTCTCTCTCTCTCTGCACAGTCCATCTATCCACCCCCGCCCCATCACCCCCCAAACCCCCCAGCCCCACCCCCCCACGCCCACCTAACCTCGCCCACCCCCACGAAAGACTTCAGCTTCATCACGGGGGATTAGTGAAAAAACCCTGACACGGCCCCCATTGTTCTAAAGGGGGGTACCTTGGGTGGTTCTGCCACCCCGAGACTGTAAAGGTCCTCTTTAACTGGGTTGTTTCTCCTGGGGGGGGGGTTCTTCACAAACCCTTCTACCCCCTTTCCCCCCACCCCTCGAAGGGCCAGACAGGAGTGGGGCAGTGAGGGGGGGGAGGTGGGAGGGAGGGGGCGGCTGAGAGGCATTGAGGGGTCTGGGTGGAGGTGGTGGTGTGTGTGTGTGTGTGTGTGTGTGTGTGTGTGTGTGTGTGTGTGTGTGTGTGTGGGGTGGGGATGGGGGGTGGGGGTGGTCAGCGCTGTAAATCTCCCTGTCCCTGACAGGAGGGCTGTTGTGGACCATTACCATAAATCTGACAAACGCTAATTTGATGGGAGGCTCTATCAGGCTGGTCAGAGGCAGTCTAGACGGAACCCATTGAGAGATCCCTACGGCGTGGCCCTGTTTGCCTCCAACGCCATCTGGATATCACGGGCGATACGCGCCCACTGCAGTTCACACACAAACACACAAACAAACAGTGCTCCGATTATTGGGCCGTTTCCAGCGCCATTGTGAAGGTTTTTTCCACGCTTGAATACTTGAATGCTGAAGTCGTTACTATAAGAATACTGAACATTTTTCAAATACTTCCAAATGATCCCCCACTGTTTATTGCGGTCACATGTTTCGAAAGTACCAAAAAACATGGTGGGGTGTGGTTTAGGGTGCTGTCCCAGGACCAGATCAACACTAGTTTTTTACCGAGTTACACTTTCAATGGAAATTCTCCATTGACGATACTTTTTGATCTAAGGGTTAGGAGGACCTGACCTCAGCAGCTCAAGACAAAGACGCGTCAGACACGGTGACCTGTGAGCACCTCCCCAGTCCCAGAGAACAGACGGAGACCTGATAACATGGAGCAAACAAGGCCTCGTTATCTCTGAGATGAAGTCGAGCTGAGGAGTTCGAAGACGTCCTGGACCTGAGTTTTGGTTAACAGCAGTAGTGCCACCACCCCTTGACTAGGGATGGATCTGATGCAAGTTGTTTTAGGTGACAACCTTTGTATGGTTTTCAGTGAATCCTCCACAAATATTAGTACATCTACTTCCACTGTGTGCTCTCCAGTGTCTAGAGACACGTTTGTACGCTCCCTGTCTAGACGCTCAACAGTGGAAGCGGATGTGGCAGTATTTGAAGAGGCTTGGTGGATACACAAGGCTCTAGACCGTGTAAAGTTGTCTCCTCCCTGTTCATGTTCTTCTCCTTTTCACCGAGCGAGAGGGAAGAGTTCACCCGAGGAGAGCCTGGGACCGGCCCAAGAGACCTGGCAGGTCCGGGCAGCACGTGGCCCAGATCCGCAGGGCGGAGGAGGAAGCCAAGAGCGCAGTGGAAGGCCATGGGGCGCTAGTGCACCGCGGCTCACACACTTCCTCTCAGAGGAACCCTTGGGTGACAGGGGATTGGTTTGCTGCACTCGTTGGTCTTAATCTCTCACTCCTGCGCTCAGGGAACTGTGCTGCTGCCATTCTTGGCCACGATTCTCTTGTAAAAGATTTTAATCTCAACGAGGCTTTACCTGCTTAAATAAAGGTTAATGCGCTGAAGAGAAGTGACACTTCACCTAACTGGTGTTAAAGCAGCATGATCCAGAATCCAAATGATCCAGAAGGATCCAAAACGTTCAAGAACCTGATTACGCACTTAGCACCGATACCAAGTGAGCGATTGGCGTTTTGTGGGTGGTTGGTTTCACACAGAGCTTAGGGAGGCCTCCTTTAAGCAAAGTTGGGTACGACAACAGATACGCAGCGGAGTGGAGTGTGTGTGTGTGTGTGTGGGGGGGGGGGTGAAATATGATCTGAACAGCAGGTCCTACAGTCAGAGAGGTAGGAGACCCTTAACCTCTCCCCCCAACAATGAATAAACATTTGTCTGTCTGAAGTCTATCGCCAAAACGTTTGGGGACATTACTGGAAAAGTACATTAGGTGGACGGGGGCGGTGGGAGGCCCACCCAGAGGAATGTTTGCTTCCCAAGGCTAGGAGGGGGGCGGGGGCAGCTGCATTCACAGACAGAGGGTACCTTCACTCCACAGGAGACATAGGGGGTAGACAGGGGGCCACTGAAGTGACGGGAGGGAGGAGGGGTGCGTTCAGGCGCCATTAAGGAATATAAATCTTGTAATTGGGAATGGTGATTAGCTGGGCGCTATTAGCATACGGCGGTGGAGAAAAACGTTGGTTTCCTGGGCACAGTGCAGGACCAAAAGATGTTTTTCCGCACCGATAGAGGATCAAAGCTAGAGGGGCCCCCTTTTGAAGGCCCTGAAACGAATGTGCGAGGACCAGGAGGGGGTGGGGGGCGCCTCATCTCAGAGACATAAAAAGGTGGGGGTTCCGGGGGGGGGGGGGGTGGGGGTGCACTTCTCCCACTTAACATTAGTTATCATAACTTGTCATACACCATAGAATCGAAAGATTTCTAGAGAAAAAAATTGATGACAAAAACAAACAAATATTCTAGCTCCCTTCTGTGTGGGAAAGTTTTGGAATACTGTTCCGCACTGTTTCACTCTTGATATATGTGAAATATGCCCCTTCCTAAAAAACACACTGACCAAACTGAACAATCAATCTGTTTTCATACATTATTATTATTATTATTATTATTATTATTATGCGGAGAGCTGAGAATTAGGCTGACGTGGGGGGGGGGCTTTTCAATGCAAATGGTTTCTCACAGGAAACGGAAAAAGAAGCTTTGATTCCTTAATGATGTAGAGCACAGACTATTCCTTATCTCACATGGTGCAAACGAGGCCGGGGCTGCCGGCATCATTCACCGCTGACCTCGCCTCACACCTCAAAGCGTGCTCGCCGTCTCAGAGCGCCAGAACAGACAGGGCCTCAGAGCGCCAGAACAGACACGACCTCAGAACAGACACGACCTCAGAACAGACACAACCTCAGAACAGACAGGACCTCAGAACAGACACGACCTCAGAACAGACAGGACCTCAGAGCGTCAGAACAGACACGACCTCAGAACAGACACGACCTCAGAGCGCCAGAACAGACAGGGCCTCAGAACGTCAGAACAGACACGACCTCAGAACAGACACGACCTCAGAACAGACACGACCTCAGAACAGACAGGACCTCAGAACAGACAGGACCTCAGAGCGCCAGAACAGACACGACCTCAGAACAGACACGACCTCAGAGCGTCAGAACAGACACGACCTCAGAACAGACAGGACCTCAGAACAGACAGGACCTCAGAACAGACAGGACCTCAGAGCGCCAGAACAGACAGGACCTCAGAACAGACACGACCTCAGAGCGTCAGAACAGACACGACCTCAGAACAGACAGGACCTCAGAACAGACAGGACCTCAGAACAGACACGACCTCAGAACAGACACGACCTCAGAACAGACACGACCTCAGAACAGACAGGACCTCAGAACAGACACGACCTCAGAACAGACAGGACCTCAGAACAGACACGACCTCAGAACAGACACGACCTCAGAACAGACACGACCTCAGAACGTCAGAACAGACACGACCTCAGAACAGACAGGACCTCAGAACAGACACGACCTCAGAACAGACACGACCTCAGAACAGACAGGACCTCAGAACAGACACGACCTCAGAACAGACACAACCTCAGAACAGACACGACCTCAGAACAGACACGACCTCAGAACAGACACGACCTCAGAACAGACACGACCTCAGAACAGACACGACCTCAGAACAGACACGACCTCAGAACAGACACGACCTCAGAACAGACACGACCTCAGAACAGACACGACCTCAGAACAGCAGAACAGACACGACTTTCTGACGGTTTCTGATGAACTATTGGCAAAGGAGAGAGGTAGAATAGGAGGGGACTCAAAGGGCTTTTAGAGAGGCAGACAGGCCTCTCCGGGCTTTTAAGAAGAGTAAAATGAAAAAGCTATTAATAAGAGTTGACGAGGAACATCAACTTGGAACGAGGACTGAGGCGGGCGTTCGGGGAGACGAGCGTCGTGACCCTGGAGTATTGTTTGGCATGAAGGGGCCACCTGCTGGTCTTGGAGACATCAGTAGAATCAGCGCTACGGATCAAGGAAGCCAGCGAGGCACCAAGCAGGGAGTAGGTAGACTAGGATGATGAATTGACTGCATCTTCCATGTATGAGGAGAACCTATACTCCTCTATTCTGACCTATAATCGCAAACAAAAAGCGTGACAGCAGAATAGTTACACTCTTCCAGTCAGTGTGGTCTACGGCCTTCCATGACTTGTGATTCATACGAGAGGATTTGGGGGCCAGACGGAATCAACAGGGCATGAACAGTCTGTCCCTGCCATTTGAGAATTAACCTTCACACTAATTAAAATGTATAGGCATATTTCTTCGGTTTATTTCAGCTAATGCCCCCCCCCCCACCCCCACCCTCCACACACACACACACACACACACACACACACACACACACACACACACACACACACACACACACACACACACACACACACACACACACACACACACACACACACACACACACACACACACACAGAGGTAATCCGCTCTCTTGAGGTGATCAAGAATGGGGAAGGGTAGTCCGTCATCTGAAAGCCATGAAATGAAAATGATCCAGTGTGGGGCATATCGTCCTGACCTGGTATGAACAATAGTCTAACTATTCTCTCCATCGTTTCCTCGCTAAGAACAGACCCCAGGCCAGCCCATGAGCCAGACTGAAAGGGCATCCACAAACAGGAAGCAGCTTAATCTACCTCCTTCCTCGGTGCGCTATATTACCCAAATCGATTATCACACGTCAATTAAAATGTTGTCCTTTTGCGTGTGGAATTCCGTCCTGGATGAGGGATGAAGGATAAGGCTCTCAGAGGAAACAGGTCGGCACTAACACCTTCTGGTTTTCCTCCTGGATCAGGGATGAAGGATAAGGCTCTCAGAGGAAACAGGTCGGCACTAACACCTTCTGGTTTTCCTCCTGGATCAGGGCTGAAGGATAAGGCTCTCAGAGGAAACAGGTCGGCACTAACACCTTCTGGTTTTCCTCCTGGATCAGGGATGAAGGATAAGGCTCTCAGAGGAAACAGGTCGGCACTAACACCTTCTGGTTTTCCTCCTGGATCAGGGCTGAAGGATAAGGCTCTCAGAGGAAACAGGTCGGCACTAACACCTTCTGGTTTTCCTCCTGGATCAGGGCTGAAGGATAAGGCTCTCAGAGGAAACAGAAACAGGAAGCACTAACACCTTCTGGTTTTCCTTCTGGATCAGGGCTGAAGGATAAGGCTCTCAGAGGAAACAGAAACAGGTCGGCACTAACACCTTCTGGTTTTCCTCCTGGATCAGGGCTGAAGGATAAGGCTCTCAGAGGAAACAGGAACAGGAAGCACTAACACCTTCTGGTTTTCCTGAGCGACAGCCGGCTGTTGGGAAGTATTACTGACATTCCAAGTTAGGTTGAGTTTCAATAAGCACTGTGCTGAACATCAGTGTTCAGACCATAATCACGGTGCAGAGTTTTTGTGTGTACAGTATTTATCGTCTTTTTTCCCCATGACTGGCCCCGCCCTATGCCCATGACTGGCCCCGCCCTATCCCCGGCCCCGCCCTATGACCGGCCCCGCCCTATGACCGGCCCCGCCCTATCCCCATGACCAGCCCCGCCCTATCCCCGGCCCCGCCCTATCCCCGTGACCAGCCCCGCCCTATCCCCGGCCCAAGCCCTATCCCCGTGACCGGCCCCGCCCTATCCCCGGCCCCGCCCTAACCCCTCTCTACGAAGTTCACCTGAGGAATGCTGCTGCCGCCTCTGTCCTTGCTACTCATAACTAGTTTATCCTCAGCACTTACAGTAAATGTCATGCCGTTTGCCGATATCACCCTAAACTCTGATAAGAAGTTGGGCACGAGAGAGCCGTTAACCCACGTATCCCAACACGCTGTCCTTCTGCTAGGAGAGGGCCCCCCTAGGAGAGGGTCCCCCGCTTGTGTTTTTCATTAGAGGTGAAACTATTCTCCCCTCTGATCTGGAACGACGTGACATTGGGAGAAGTCACGGGATGTTGCGTCACAGACAGCAGTTTGGAGGCAGTACTTCAGATTGCTTCAGATTCCTATTGTTTGGACTTCAGGTCTATCCTCAGACGACCCGAGAAAAGTTGAACACAAGACGGCCAGGCAAATATTTGTGTTCCCCTGAGGGACGAGTTATCTCTAGAATACATCAGAGGCGCAGATACGATCGCGATATCTAATATTTATACACAACGACCGTGTCCGTTTCCAAATGAGCCCTCTCATTACGAGGACGAGGTTGTGATTGAGCGAGCGCTCCAGAGCAAACAAACAGACTTCGCGGAGGGACCCGGCGCCAGGCCACACATCTGGTCCACTTCTCCAGGGTCTGACAAAATCAAATCAAAGGTCGTTCCATCACCGTAACCCCCCTCTCCTGCCGCCATTGAGCGCAAATCCACGGGACTTTGGGGCGTTTCGGCGCGTTTGTCGGAAGTTAACCAGACACATTGTTTTAACCTTTGCCTGAGGAGGCCTCTGTCTCATTCCCAGGACCGGTTGCGTAAAAAGGATCTGACTTCAATGGGCCTTCATTAAGCACAGTTAGTGTCAACAGTTAATTATGCAAATGAGCAGACAGCCCTTCATGACGGTTCACGGGTTCCGGACCTCCCCCCTTACACCCTTCACGGCCTCACACAAAAATAACTGCCCCCCACCATCCACACACACACACATACACACACACACACACAGACATACACAAACCGTACACCCCCCAACCATTCACTCACACACACACACACACACACACACACACACACACACAGACACACACACACACAGACCGTACACCACCCCACCATCCACACACACACACACACACACACACACACACACACACACAGACTGTATGCCCGGGATATCCAACATATTTATTTATTTTACGTTTCCGTGTCCATTTCCTTTCAGAGAACATCAGAAACACTTACGATCTGTACCGTAAATGGCCGCCATCGGGGCCTGAGGCTGCTCCTCTGCCTTCACTCGCCGCCATCAAAAAAGCCTCCGGAAGGTTCTTGCTGGGTACAGCTGAAAGCCCACCAAGTTTTCCCCCCGACTAGACGAAGGGACCAACGAAGAAGGGGGGGGGGGGGGGCGCTATCCCCTACCCTACCCCACCCCCTACCCCTTACCCTACCCGCGCCCCATGCAAAAAAACCTGCATCAAAACAGTCAATTAGGCAAAAATGCATGACAGCGAAATTCCTCCATTGTTTCAGTGATGGTAATGACAGGCCTTCAGCCTCTCCCTGCCACATATCTGATGAACGCGGCTCCCTGCTCAAAGGCCGGGGAAGCCGTCGGTAATTAATAATCCCACGCTTTCGCTGGAGCCTCTGTAGGGGCTTCCCTCCATCTACACCCCAAACTAAACCCCGCTAGTAAACATACACACTAACAACATAGACGAGATAGGTAATACTTTATCATTATATCAAGAAAGAAAGAAAGAAAGAAAGAAAGAAAGAAAGAAAGAAAGAAAGAAAGAAAGAAAGAAAGAAAGAAAGAAAGAAAGAAAGAAAGAAAGAAAGAAAGAAAGAAAGAAAGAAAGAAAGAAAGAAAGAATCTCTATCTATCTATCTATCTATCATCCATCCATCCATCCCGAGGGATAAATTACAGAACTTGGCTACAACTGTGACCTAGCGACTAAGGCTGCAACTAATGCTCTTTCTTTTTTTTTTTTTATCAATTAATCTATACATATTTGTGGGGGATCAGTCGATTAATCCTTTGGTTAACTTACCAATAAATTACCATTAATTAACCAAAATCTCTATCTTTTATCTTTCAAACTTTTATTCCAGCATTCTCTCATAAAAATACTATAAAATAATATAATAATTTCCGAACTTAAAACAAATAAAGTACCAAGAATGAAAAGGCATCTACCAGTAATACAAATGTCCATGAATTCAACATAAATTCAGCCCAACATAGTGTTGATGAGTATGATTTACTTCAATAACTAGTGCCGATTGTAATCAGAAATGTACTTGTATTATTTATCTGCAAAAGGTTGCTCACTGCAACTTGCAGTGTAACGTTAATAGAAATCTGCATTGTTTAGTTTGATAGGTCTATGTACGCATAAACAACTTGCAAATGTGCTGGAAAGCAGCGTTGCCATACTAGCCATTAGCATCTGCTCTAGGGAGTCTTTGCTGAGTTCTTGTCTGAAATTCAACAGATAAGGACGCAAAGACGTCTCCCAGACACTGGCTACCAACCAACAATCAGACAAAACTCACTCATAGTCCTCTACACTGCTGCTGTCTCGTGGTTTTGAGGTCGGAGAAGCTCAGGATGTCTTCTTTAGAGATGTTCGTGCACAGCAGTCGTGCCGCTGGGTCGGCCATTTCAGTTTCACGAAGCGAGCAGAGCACCATTTTATTAGGTCCCTGCTTAACCCTTTTAATGCTTAAAGTACAGTGCCAACATTCTGAATATTAATTGGATTTTCCCTATATTACTAGAAAGTGCAGTTTCTCAGTTTTCAGGAAGTGTTGGAATGTTGGAATTTTTTAGATTTTGTGTCGATTTTTAAAGATTTTTCAGATATTTAAAAAATGTGGTGACGCGGTCGTATTCAAGAATTCCCACACTTTTGAAAATCGGTTTTGGCTTTTAAGCACAGTTTAATTTTCAGCATGGCTGGGAGCGGGAGGCAGTATAATTGGGGATGAACGTAAACCGTATGAAAATATTTAAATATTTATTTAAAAATAGATGTATTTACGTTATCGACAACGTTGATGCGTTGTTCCATCCCTAATATGGACTAGTGTGTGTGCCTGGCCTCGTCTCCAACCAGCTACCTTCCAGTCACTGGGCAGACGCTCGAACCGCCAGGCTAGCGACCAGCCCGTACTGCGCCCAAACAGTAACACACACCCACAGATCTGCTCACGCTGCTCACAAACACACAACTGTGCCTTCCCCGTTGGGGTTAAGGTATCGTTTATCCACCATTTGCAGAGCTTCCCTCCTTTAAAGCCTTCCCTTCCCGACTCTAAGCCCGCTCACCTCCAGCGGCCTATAGCTGGGGGGGGTGGGGGTAAAAGTCTCCCCTGTGAGGGGGGTGGGGGTAAAAGTCTCCCCTATGAGGGGGGTGGGGGTAAAATCCTCCCCTGTGGGGGGGTGGGGGAATCCAATCAACAAAGACCCCGGCGCTGTTTACACGCCACATTTGCTTTTGGAGCCCTGCTTTTTTTGTTTGTTATTTTGTTTTCCTTCCCTATTTTTTTGCTTCCTTCGGAGCCAACATCTCAAAAACAACAATGTCTCGAACACTTATATAATAGTAAATCAGGACCAGATTGAGCCCCTGGCCGGCCAAGCCCACCCAAACAGAGCTGGAAGCCGCCGTGTTATCCCCTGTGGTTGGCAGTATTCAGGTGGCTGGAGCGCTTATGACCCGTGATATTTTACTACAGCGAAGAGCTTCTACTCCGGAGAGGAACAACTACATCATTCAAAAGGGATAGTCCAAACTGAAACGAATGTTAGACAGGTTTTTCCATAACTCAAAAGTGATGAAATAGACAGGGATCCACATCCCACAACTCAGTGAGTAGTTGAACAAGAACAGTACAGATCTAATTTCCTGGTTGTGCCTGGTGCACAACGTTTCTGCTCATTGCGGTTTGAGGCGAGAATCTACAAAAACGTTTGTGGTATTGACTCAAGCAGACTCAAATTAGACCGCGACTGAGGTTAACAAAACCATCTTTAATTATAAACTGGAACAGACGATTCCTTTAACCCCAGCCAAGATTGTCAGACCTATAGAGATGTGTAGTTAGATCCCATTTCTACAGGTTGACACCAGATTCACCTAAGTGTAGGTGCGACCTCAAACTTGGTCAGTGACAGTCCATGCTAGACAGAGGATTCAATTGACTTGCTTACCTCACCATAATTTAAAAAGTAGTTCTAACTCCGTTTTTAAGCAAGAGATGGTAGTTACAGAGCACACGGTGTCAGTAAGGAAGTCATGTAATTTACACTCCATGAGGGCAAGGCTGAGAAAGCAGTCTAAAATAGAGAGACAGTGACACCTGCTGGCCATACAGACACCCCTCCCTCCACACAGAACACTGAGAAAATGCAAATGTGGACAAAAAAACGTTTTATGTGACTAGTTAAGGTTTGTCAAACCAAAGAGAGAGACACATTCAAATGACCACCACAGCCCTAAATCTATTGGTGCATTAACCAGTTTTAGCCAGGACTCAACTTTGACATGTTATTAGTACTGTACATCAAACAACATGTACTCACCACTGGGCAGGCTACTGAGGATTCAAACCTCAAAACCGGCTGACATATTTGTAGAAAACTTTGTCCAGCATCAACCAAAGTTGGCAAGTCTCCAAGATGCATTATTTGCCTCAAAAGGGAGGTGAAAACAAGTGACCTGAAATAGGAGGTTGTAATGTTGAGTTTGGGTCTAGGAGGTTGTAATGTTGAGTTTGGGTCTAGGAGGTTGTAATGTTGAGTTTGGGTCTAGGAGGTTGTAATGTTGAGTTTGGCTCTAGGAGGTTGTAATGTTGAGTTTGGCTCTAGGAGGGTGTAATGTTGAGTTTGGCTCTAGGAGGTTGTAATGTTGAGTTTGGGTCTAGGAGGTTGTAATGTTGAGTTTGGCTCTAGGAGGTTGTAATGTTGAGTTTGGCTCTAGGAGGTTGTAATGTTGAGTTTGGCTCTAGGAGGTTGTAATGTTGAGTTTGGCTCTAGGAGGGTGTAATGTTGAGTTTGGGTGGCTTGTAATGTTCAGTTTGGCTCCATGAGGGGAGAAATTAAATGACAAATCATTTATAATATCCTCAGCTATGTAGACTTCTCAATGAAGAGATGTGGAATGCTATTTTATCCTACCTGTTATCATTGAGAGAGATGTCACTTCCCCATCATTATTCATTATTATCCTAATGGTGACTGACTTGGTTTTAATGATCATTGGAGAAGAACATTTTTAGAGTTGGATGAAGCCACAACTGATTACCTTCGTAGGTCAACATTGAAGGTGGACCTTTTGACATCATATCACAACATGTAAAGACCATAACCTTAACAACAACTGCTGCACCTTTTCATCTTAGAAGCAGTTGGTGTGCATGCAAATTGTTCGTGCCAAAAAAGGTTAGTGGCACCAGTTGAAAAGATCACTGGAGTTAGTTGTTATTGGAGCCCAGTCATCCACCTGTATATATGGCTGATATCTCCAGTATTCTCTCTACTGTATACAGTATGTGGATGATATCTCCAGTCTTCTGTAGGCCTATGTGGCTGATATCTCCAGGCTTATATCTACTGTATATATGGCTGATATCTCCACCCTTCCCTCTAGTGCATGTGTGGCTGATATCTCCACCCTTCCCTCTACTGTATATGTGGCTGATATCTCCACCCTTCTCTCTACTGTATATATGGCTGATATCTCTACCCTTCCCTCTACTGTATATGTGGCTGATATCTCCACCCTTCTCTCTAGTGTATATGTGGCTGATATCTCCTTCTCTCTAGTGCATGTGTGGCTGATATCTCCACCCTTCTCTCTAGTGTACATATGGCTGATATCTCCACCCTTCCCTCTACTGTATATGTGGCTGATATCTCCTTCTCTCTAGTGCATGTGTGGCTGATATCTCCACCCTTCTCTCTAGTGCATGTGTGGCTGATATCTCCACCCTTCTCTCTAGTGTATATGTGGCTGATATCTCCACCCTTCTCTCTAGTGCATGTGTGGCTGATATCTCCTTCTCTCTAGTGTATATGTGACTAATATCTCCAGGCTTCTCGTCATCATCATAAAAGCTGATACGTAATTAACTACAAATCATGTAATAGCTTCCAGTAATTTAATACGCTTTTACATTTTTCATGTAGTAAACAACAATAATGTAATAAAACTGCACTTGCGTTATGGGCAGTTATTACATTACTAGTTACTGCAGGCCAGAAAGTTGGTAGCACACAATACATGAGGGGATTGTAATTTCTTTGTGGCAACAGTAGATGGCAGCACATACTTTATACAACTGACCTCTTCACACAGACACACTTAAGAGATCCTGTCCATGACAAGATTGACATCATGAGGCAATTACTTAGACAAGCTTTCACATTCACTGGTCAGTCGATGGCAGACGTGGAGGCCTGCTAGTAGGCCTAATCCATCTTTCGCACAATTGTATTGGTCATTGGAACAACTATAGGATCAGATAGGTGCCCTCTTGTATACACACTGAATTTCTACACAAACTCACAAAGGCCTTTTCAGAAAACTGGTGCTCAAAACAGGGCTGCATGAGAAAGGACTGGTCACATGACCACTAGCAGGACGTGTGCTAGGAAGGTCAAGGGTCAGTTAACCTCCTCATGTGTTTGATGTCTGTCATTCTGTGTGCGCAACTGTGCATGTGTGAGCAAAACACTCCAGGCTACAGGATACACGTGTGTGTGTGTGTGTGTGTGTGTGTGTGTGTGTGTGTGTGTGTGTGTGTGTGTGTGTGTGTGTGTGTGTGTGTGTGTGTGTGTGTGTGTGTGTGTGTGTGTGTGTGTGTGGGAATACGCCTGCATTCATGTGGTATTTCACAAAGAGTTTGAGTGAAAAGGAGCCCCCTAAATATGCATTATCATTCTGAGGAAAGAAAGCCATGTTTATGGGAATGGATCTCTCTGTGTTATTTGCTCCCAAGATGCTCTTCAGATGGTTGTTCCCAGAGTGAGAACTAAAGTAGGAAAAAAGCCTTTTAAATATGCTGCTCCATCCACGTGGAATGAGTTGCAAAAGGACCTGAAATTGCCAGGATTGATCACACAGTGAATTTAAATCAATTTTAAAAGACTAAACCAGACCAAACCAGTTCTCTTGGTCAGTGCAACTGTGTTTGATAACTTGCCCTACAACTGATTCTTGCTGTGAAAGTATGTCTCTGTATTGTCTGTTATGTTTCTTTTATTGCTGTAACTTTGTTTCTGCTGCCCTCTTGGCCAGATTGTTCTTGAAAAAGAGATTTTAATCTCAATGATGCCTATCTGGTTAAACAAAGGATTTGATTTGATTTTTATATCAGAGAGGATTACATCCAGGGGCGGAAGTCTAGCTGTCCACAGCACCGGTGTGGTGACTTAAATGACCCCCATTTGTTTTCGTGTCACCACTCATTCAGTGACTAACGTTATATAGTTATCAGTGGATTTTCAAAGTTACTGGCCCCAACGTTGTCTCCCTGGCCCCAATGTTGCATCACTAGCCTGGAAGATATAGCCAAATGTTGCTAACGCTTAAACAGGACATGCATGGCAAGCATTTTATAGACTCAGATATCAGTGGTTTGTCACTGAGTGAAGAGTGCTTCTACAAGTGGTTGATCATCATCATGCCTCAGAAGAATGATGTGATACAAGTACATGTAAAGTCAATGTTTGTGATGATGGGATCTAGAACTAAACCTTCAAACATATTAGCTACTGTAGTTAGCTAGCTATTTCACTTAAGAGCTGTCTAATGCTTTCACTGACTTGTCTGCATACGCTGGCATAGATCAGCAAAGCTTGCAAAATACTTCTCCCTCCTCCTCATCATACCCTAGCCAAGGCCAGCCTCTCCTCATCATACCCTAGCCAAGGCCAGCCTCTCCTCATCATACCCTAGCCAAGGCCAGCCTCTCCTCATCATACCCTAGTCAAGGCCAGCCTCTCCTCATCATACCCTAGTCAAGGCCAGCCTCTCCTCATCATACCCTAGTCAAGGCCAGCCTCTCCTCATCATACCCTAGTAAAGGCCAGCCTCTCCTCATCATACCCTAGTCAAGGACAGCCTCTCCTCATCATACCCTAGTCAAGGCCAGCCTCTCCTCATCATACCCTAGTCAAGGCCAGCCTCTCCTCATCATACCCTAGTCAAGGCCAGCCTCTCCTCATCATACCCTAGTCAAGGCCAGCCTCTCCTCATCATACCCTAGTCAAGGACAGCCTCTCCTCATCATACCCTAGTCAAGGACAGCCTCTCCTCATCATACCCTAGTCAAGGCCAGCCTCTCCTCATCATACCCTAGTCAAGGCCAGCCTCTCCTCATCATACCCTAGTCAAGGCCAGCCATCTGGCCAGTGAGGCTGGAAAACTCTTTCGGTTTTTTTCATACTCCCTGTCATTATCGCGTGGTGCTTCTGGTGAAAGGTGGTTTCTTTTTTCAGTTGTTTTTTTGTCAGGTTTTTGTCCGGCAGCAGGGGCCTTCAGAAACATGTTATTAGCAGCTATTGATTAGCGACTATGTACAAGGTATTCGGCTGGCTTGTCTTCACATTCAAGTTCTCGCGCTGGCGCATTAATGGCCACATAGACAGACATCTGGGCAAATTGAAAACATTGATTTTCTGATTCCTTATACAATACCCTTTCCGAAAATTTATAGTTTTGCAAATCCCCCCAAAAATCCAACAAAATTATATAGCTAACCTATTAGTTCCCACATGTGAGAACAATGGTGAATGCCAGAATCTTCTTGGAAACGGTGTAAGTGGAGTTTAAGAAGAAATGCTTCCTAAGAAATTCTTAACTTCGTTCGTGATGCGACGAAGGGATACATTTTGGAATTAGGTCATGCTTGGTGTTTAAGTTGGAATAAAATATGAGTAAGCTACACAAGGAAAACATGAGTACACTAGGAAGGAAAGTAGGCCTATCCACCTTGTGAAAACTGTGTGTAGTGAATAAAATGATACTCCCATTATATTTCAGTGATTAGCAGATGACATCTCTCACTGTCTTTAGGGGATTCCTAATTATAACGGTGGAGCCCAGACCAGACCATGCTCCAATTAGATGACTATTTTGGACCCCGCTCAGCTTGTTGAGAATATGGTTGTTAATTATAGTAGGGAGACAATAATCAGGTTGTGGCAGTAGTTTAGAGGTTCGGTGTGTGAGTTGATAATCAGGGTCCATGGGAGCGAGAGTCAGACCAGTATTGGTGAGATGTGCCCCTTTGGTCTCTGAGCTCAAAGTGGAAAAACACATATCTCAAAGAAAAACAGTGACTTTGAGTGTCTTTAAAGCTACAGTATGCAACCTTTGCATTACAACTTGCAACAAACGTGCTACGATCAAGCAGAGTCAGAGGAAGATTTTGTGGGCTTGGCCAAAATAAGGCCATAGGGAGGTGCTCTGTGTTGCTGATTGAATCTACAGCCAATTAGCCTACTGCTGCACACAACCCAGTGTTGTACCCTGTAGCGTTGGCCCTTTGTTAGTCAGAGAGCCCTCATGCACTTGACGATTTGACAATGGGACAGCCCTAACCCCTCACCCACTTAGCGTGAACAAGCCTCAGAGTCTGTGAGTCCGTAAGGGTGGACATTGGGACTGGGCTGTTGTGTTTTTGGTGGTGTGTTGGCTGGTTGGTTGATTTGTTCTTTAGCAGGACTACACAAACATTACCAGACCAATTTTCATGAAACTCAGTGGTACGGTAGCGTGTAGCATGGGCCCACTTAGAACCCACTCAATTTTGGAGTGGATTCGAATCCGGGTTCACGATCTGCTCGAACATTCCCGGCAATTCACCTCCATTCATTTTTTGGACTTCATTGTCAATGGGGGGATTTGAAACAGCCATATCTCGATGTGGGAAGGTGACAGTGACACAGGGTTTAGACTGTCATCAAGCCTTCGACCTAACGAATGCAGCTACGCCAAACGCGTCCTGCTTGCACGCATGTGTGCGCATCTATCACAACGGTGTGCTAGATGTATGATCCACCTCCCATTACTACCACTACGCCACTGATGCTAGCCAGTGCTACTGGTCATTTCAGGGCAGGGCTTCTGTTGTGAAGACTCAAAACAAACTGTAAATACTCCAGACTGCGAGTACGATGGGTTGCTAAGCAGATTACCGGCCGTCGAAGCCGTACGCAGGATCAAGGCTGCTCTCTCTCTCAGCTCTACATCAGATAAACATGTGACATTTGCCAGCGATGAAGGCAGGCAGACCTCAATACAGGCGAGAGAGCTCTGTGGAGCTGGGAGCAAGGGGTCCCAGGGAAAGATTGGACTGATCTGAACGCACTTCTCAGTGGCTGCAAAACCGACAAGAGCACATGCAGGTGATGGGAGTGATATCATTTGTGTATGCCTTCAAGGATTTAGTGTCCACTCGCCTAGTTATGTAAGCGCAGATTAAGGACGGGAAGGCCAACCACCAAAGACTAATGAAGATGTACTGTCTGGCAACACGCCACCTGACGATAGTGATCAGAGAGAACGACCACACAGCTGTCTGGTTGGCTGGGCCTTGGAAATGGATACTACAGCTGTGCTGGGTTGAGGCTGACTAAAATGTTACCGTCGTGAACCTCAATTTATACATTACATCTCCGCTGGTGAGTTGAAATGTCGATTCACTTCTACTAGTGTCATGTGAGATCCATCCCCTCGTTCAACCATCAACAGAACAGCGTAAACACAGCAGAAGTGGACTCCTCAGGGAGCACAGAAAACAGACTCCATCAGCTTCAAGAGCCCAGAAAACTGACAAGACCAAGAAAGAAAGACTGACGGTGGAAAAAAAAGAGAAGCCTTTCTGGGAATATATCACTTAAGGGATTACTGAACCCACTCCAGTATTACAATACCTGATGAATAAGCATAGTCCGGGATTTGGCTGCGATTCAAATTGAGGGCGGGGCGGAGAAGCTCTTAGAAGACAATAACATAGAGAGAATGTGCTTTTCAGCAACAGCTGTACAAGCATTTTAGGGTTGGACAGGGGTGAACAAGAATAAAGTGCCTTGTTCAATGCAATATAAAAAATAAATTCACATAGGTGTTGGTGTTGACAGAAGGTTTAAGCACAGAGTGAAATAATAAACTCATCAGTTGCTTGAATGTCTGTCTGCTTACTTGCATTTTTCATTCTTTTTTTTTTTCATTTTTCAATTTTATTTGGAAGGGACCATGTGCAATTAAAACATAAATGTAAAAACATTTGATGCATACGCATGCAAACACGCATGCTGACAGAGAGAGAGCCTGCGTGTTTGTCTTACATTGTCCTGCATGTTGTCTTGTATTGTCACTTTAATGTGCATGATGCGCCTTTTAACTGTGTTGTTTATAAAAATGTTATATCTGTTATTTTGTGTTTATAGTGTTTCCTTAATTATGTATTTATCCAGCACTTATTAACCTTGCCCAGGGACTGTAGAAATAAATAAAATAAACTACATATCAGATTTTAAATGCATGTCTGTAAAAAGATCGAGAGTATTTTGTGCTCCGTGTTCAATCCCACCAGGTGTGCGCGGCGTTCCGAACGCTGACAGGTTTGATTCCGATTCGAGGAGGTGGGTGTCAGAGGAGTTAACCAATCAGCAGGCTGCTATACAAACCCCACCCCTATCTTATCAGCTGCCAGAGGTGCAACGCTTGCTTAACACACACGGTGTTCAACGCACCAACGTTTCCGTTTGGATAAACATTTTGCAACGTTGTTTAGGGGGTGAGCTCACCCCAGGTCTACTGCTGGATCTCCAAGTCTCCCTCTCTACCTCCACCACCACCTCTTCCTCTAGCTCCCTCTCTCTCTCTCCACAATTCTATCATTCTCTCCCTATCTCTCTCTCTCTCTCTCTTTCTCTCTCTCATTACATTAGTCATTTAGCTGACGCTTTTATCCAAAGTGACACGTTGCATTTAACGTAGGAAAGGCCAATGTATTACTATTAGCCAGAACTCACAAGTGCATCTCCTTTCTAAATCCAATGACTAAGAGTATAATCTAGTGCTGCATCTCTCATCTTTCATATCTCTCTCTCTCTCTCTCTCTCTCTCTCCACTCTCTTTCACTCTCTCTCTCTCACTCTGTCTCTCTCTCCTCTGCACCTCATCTCTCACCCTTAATCACCGCTTCCTCTAGCTCCCTCTCTCTCCACAAGTCTATCATTCTCTCCCTGACTAGCAGCTCTCTCTCTCTCTCTCTCTCTCTCTCTCACTAGCGTGTGCTTTTACACCATCCAGCCCATATTTCCTCAAACTGTGTCCAGAAACATGGAGCCCGGAGCATCTAGAGAGAGAAACTAACTCAACTCAGACCTGACTGAGTGGGTGGACAGAACCGTCGGAGCAGAGGCCGTCTGTGCTGAGCAGTCGGAGAGCCTTCGCTAAAGCAAACTGACTCAACCTTCGAGGAAAGTCCCGAATGAGGCCAACAAACCGGTTTCCCAACCACCCCGCCTCCGCCAGAAGGAAGTTGTGCTTTGTTTTCCCAAACAATAACAACATCAACATCAGCCCCTTGGGGATAAATAAAGTTTTCTGAATTGAATTGAAACAAATGGGTTTGGACAGGTACCTTTTGTTCGTTTCTTTTTTTGAGTGTCAGTGCTGCCAGGCCCTGTGGGCGGGTTGCCCCTGGCAATTGTCATGGCAGCGTAGCCGTGATTATTTTGAAGTGTGGGATATTCATGTCCCAGGATGAGAGCCACAACTGCTCCCTTCCTGCCTTTCAAAGCACGGAAGCAGGCCGTGAACGCACGGCCACCTCGCTGGGAAGGGGGGAATATTTATGACGAGGACTTCCATCACACAATGGGATCTTGACTGAAATAATAAGGCTGGTTTCTTTCTCACAATATAACCACGGGGCTGCCTATAGAGTTTATGACTTGAAGCTATGGTCCAAACCGTCTAGGGTTACCAGTGAACCAGTATCACCCAACAAGCTGTGAGATAAGACTTCATATGATTCCACATCTATTTCCTCTCTACAGTAAATCAGGCTTCTACTGTATCGGGCTCCCGACCAACATATTCCTCTGAAAAAAACAGGATGAGGATTTGTTTTTTCAAACAATAATATCCTAAATTTAGACATTCTTCCAGCAGTGAGCTCTGGTATAGGATTTATTTAACTCTTGAGATGAAGAGACATAAATAGCCTAATATTTAGGTGAGAATACAGGCCCTGCACATTTTCAACTTGAAACACAAAGCAGTCAATCAGTTTACACGAATACCACCAGTATTCTAGAAGATACTGCAGTAGCTCTTCTTGTACAGGACGTCACCACAAAACAAAAGCCTTGCTTAAGAACGCAGACGTTAGCAGCTAGCTAGCTGGACGTTAGCAGCTAGCTAGCTGGTGGTTTTTACTAGCTGCTCCACGCGGCAACCACAAGACACGCAGCGGAGGGCATATTCAACAACCAGAGCGCCATGCTGCTTCCAACTTCGTACTTTGGAAGAGCACTGAAATCCAGCTCATCTTTTACCCTCAGCTATCAAAATCAAATCGAACTTTATTTATATAGCACATTTCATACACAGAGGCAACATACTGCAATGCGCTTTTCAGAAAAGAAGAAAGAGGCATTATACAGTATATAATAACCCTGACATGTTTTTGTAAATCTGAATATTGTGAGATGTCAACCAGGACAGCTCACAGCATGATAGCGCAAGTTCATGTGATTGAAAAATAAGCAAAAAAGCATCTGTGTACTGCTCTTCAGGGGTTGAGCAAATGTTCTGCAAGGTTCCACGTGGAGTCACTGGAGAGGGTTCTCTGTGTCTCACCAATTCATTTGCAACTAGAACCTAGATCTCTGCGCATGAATGCATGTCATGGCTGTGTCCGTGCGCACGTGAGCAGGACATGATTAGTATTGCTGCATTTGGGCCAGGAGCTTTACGCCAGTCCAAACGCTACTGGTTTCAAAAATGGTCCAAAAAACTAATGGAGGTGAACGGACAAACCCAGAAACGGCTTGTGGACCCGCCCCGTGATTTCGATCCGTGCCAAAATGTTCAGGGTTCTAAGTTGGCCCATGCTGCACCTTTCCTCCAATGAAAATCGGTCTGGTAGTTTTTGCATGATCCTGCTAACGGACGGACGGATGGATAAATGCTACCGAAAACATTACCTCACGCCCTGCGACACCGAGGCTGGGGCGGAGGTAATCAAGATTCAAGATTCAAGATTCAACTTGAGCTGAGTGCATGATACTCTTCTGCACAATTCAATCACAACGATAATGTGGGAGGGAACTGTGTGAATTTGAATCAGTCATTGATTGCAAGAGTTCTGAGAAAATATTGAAACCCTGAATCATTTGCTGTGAGTGACTATGAACAATAGAACACTACTCTCTCCCTGCGAGTGTCCTTGTCCTGTCGGACGGTTCCAGAAAAAGAGAGGGGGGTGGGGTGAGGAGGGCAGGGAGAAGAAGAGGAGTCTGACAGCCAGGGCGTTTCGACAAATGTCACAGGGGGCAAAGAGAGATGGAGGTGGCAGCGCGTGGGTGATGGGTGGAGAGAGAGAGCGTCATTTATCAGGCCCAGGAGACAGGTAGAGAATGAGCTTGGTGTGGTGACACGGCAGACAAACATCATGGGAGAACAGGGAGGAAGGGACAGAGGGACCAGTACAGAGAGACCAGTGCATCATGGGAGAACAGGGAGGAAGGGACAGAGGGACCAGTGCTTTCCGAGGGGAGCAGTTCGGCTCTTTGGAGCCAACGGACCCTTCAGCAAGAGAATGTGACGTGGAATTATAAGAATAGGCTAGCGACTCTGACCTGAGAAACGATCAAACAACCATATAAAACCCTACATGGAATAGGCTAGCGACTCCGTCCTGACGAACTATCAAGCAACCATATAAAACCCTACAGGGAGAGGCTAACAACTAGAGAAGCTATCCAGCAATCAAGCCAGACCCTACATGGAATAGGCTAGTGACTCCAACCTGAGAAACTATCAAACAAAAACCCTACATGGGATATTAGGGCTAGGTTGAGAAACTGTCCAGTTATCATGTAATACCCTTCAGCATCAGGAGAAACCTCAAACTCAACTATTCAAAGCTCAGTGTTCAAAATATCTCGAGCTATAAACTACCATTGTCTCAACCAGTGGTTCTCAAACTGTGACACAACAGTGTGTGTATGTTCCTAGCAGTGTGTGTACAGTATGTTCCTAGCAGTGTGTGTATGTTCCTAGCAGTGTGTGTATGTTCCTAGCAGTGTGTGTATGTTCCTAGCAGTGTGTGTACATTATGTTCCTAGCAGTGTGTGTATGTTCCTAGCAGTGTGTGATGTTCCTAGCAGTGTGTGTACAGTATGTTCCTAGCAGTGTGTGTATGTTCCTAGCAGTGTGTGATGTTCCTAGCAGTGTGTGATGTTCCTAGCAGTGTGTGTATGTTCCTAGCAGTGTGTGTACAGTATGTTCTTAGCAGTGTGTGATGTTCCTAGCAGTGTGTGATGTTCCTAGCAGTGTGTGTACAGTATGTTCCTAGCAGTGTGTGATGTTCCTAGCAGTGTGTGTATGTTCCTAGCAGTGTGTGTACAGTATGTTCTTAGCAGTGTGTGATGTTCCTAGCAGTGTGTGATGTTCCTAGCAGTGTGTGGTGTTCCTAGCAGTGTGTGATGTTCCTAGCAGTGTGTGTATGTTCCTAGCAGTGTGTGATGTTCCTAGCAGTGTGTGATGTTCCTAGCAGTGTGTGATGTTCCTAGCAGTGTGTGTATGTTCCTAGCAGTGTGTGATGTTCCTAGCAGTGTGTGATGTTCCTAGCAGTGTGTGTATGTTCCTAGCAGTGTGTGATGTTCCTAGCAGTGTGTGATGTTCCTAGCAGTGTGTGATGTTCCTAGCAGTGTGTGATGTTCCTAGCAGTGTGTGTATGTTCCTAGCAGTGTGTGGTGTTCCTAGCAGTGTGTGTACAGTATGTTCTTAGCAGTGTGTGATGTTCCTAGCAGTGTGTGATGTTCCTAGCAGTGTGTGATGTTCCTAGCAGTGTGTGATGTTCCTAGCAGTGTGTGTATGTTCCTAGCAGTGTGTGATGTTCCTAGCAGTGTGTGATGTTTTTAGCAGTGTGTGGTGATGTTATTAACAGTGTGTGGTACAGTATGTGGTGATGTTTTTAGCAGTATGAGGTATGTGATGTTCTTAGCAGTGTGTGGTGATGTTATTAACAGTGTGTGGTGTTGTGATGTTTTTAGCAGTGTGTGGTGATGTTATTAACAGTGTGTGGTGATGTTATTAACAGTGTGTGGTACAGTGTGTGGTGATGTTTTTAGCAGTATGAGGTATGTGATGTTCTTAGCAGCGTGTGGTATGTGGTGATGTTCTTAGCAATGAATCCATGAAAACATCGCATCTCCAACGGCATCTTACAACCAAACACGCAGTGCTGAAACACAACCCAGTTTTTCCTAAGAACGTGACAAACTGAAGCAGTTCAAGTCCATGATTCAATCCTGTTACACCCGTAGCACTGGAAGCTGTGTGTCTCGCCAGCCTCGGCACAGCAAAAGCCGGCAGGACACACGAAACTGGCGAACAACTGTGTCTACAGTTAGCCAAACAGATGACCTGTGTGGGGGGAAACCTGGGGCCATTTTCAAACAACGCTGTCGCCGAGACTAGGAGCCATGGCAGATGATGATATTAAAAAAACTGATTCGAACGCATTAAAAGTAACGGATATTATTCCATCCAGCTAGACAAGACTACTGATGTGGCAGATTTGGCCAATTTGCTTAAGTCAGATATGAATATGACGGAGCAGCTCAGGAAGTCAGATTACTCCTAATGTTCTCACTTTCTGTGTGTGTGTGTGTGTGTGTGTGTGTGTGTGTGTGTGTGTGTGTGTGTGTGTGTGTGTGTGGAGACACTGTACATCATCACCTAACCATTGCATTGAAATATCACTCCTTTTGACCATGCCTCGCTCTAGGGCTTGCCTCATTTCCAAATTAAGTTGATTATTCTTTAATATTAATTTGTAACTAACCAGTAATTCACTATTCGGAATACATTATTCTTTACGGTATTTTATTAGGATATAATTAAGTATTTTTCGTGTAGTAGGCCTGCTTAGGCTCGGTAGGCCTGAATCCTCTGAGCTTGAGTTTGCGCCAGACTAGGCCTGGGCCCTATAGACTAGGCCTGGGCCCTATAGACTAGGCCTGGGCCCTATAGACTAGGCCTGGGCCCTATATGATCCCATTCAGGTTCAGACTAGGCCTGGGCCCTATATGATCCCATTCAGGTTCAGACTAGGCCTGGGCCCTATATGATCCCATTCAGGTTCAGACTAGGCCTGGGCCCTATGATCCCATTCAGGTTCAGACTAGGCCTGGGCCCTATATGGTCCCATTCAGGTTCAGACTAGGCCTGGGCCCTATATGATCCCATTCAGGTTCAGACTAGGCCTGGGCCCTATATGATCCCATTCAGGTTCAGACTAGGCCTGAACCCTATATGGTCCCATTCAGGTTCAGACTAGGCCTGGGCCCTATATGATCCCATTCAGGTTCAGACTAGGCCTGGGCCCTATATGGTCCCATTCAGGTTCAGACTAGGCCTGAACCCTATATGGTCCCATTCAGGTTCAGACTAGGCCTGGGCCCTATATGATCCCATTCTCCCAGGTTCAGACCGCCTCCTTCCAAGTGATTTAAATACATTAAATTACATGCACTGCCATTAGACAATTTATCATATCATACAACTTATCATAATCATCTTTATTGTGGGGCTGTAGTAGGCCCCTATCAAAATATTGACAATGCACAATAACATGATAATGCGCAATAACATGATAATGCGCAATAACATGATAATGCACAATAACATGATAATGCACAATAACATGATAATGCGCAATAACATGATAATGCACAATAACATGATAATGTGCAATAACATGATAATGCGCAATAACATGATAATGCGCAATAACATGATAATGCGCAATAACATGATAATGCGCAATAACATGATAATGTGCAATAACATGATAATGCGCAATAACATGATAATGCGCAATGGCAAATGGGCTGCGCATTCAGGTCTCTCCGAATTGAAAAATGTAGGCTTTTCATCTTAAATGAACAGCAACAAAAACAGCATGAGATTAAAACAACAATAGCCGATATATTTCTAGTCTAACTTGTAGACTTCCGTGTTTAGGTAATTCAAAACGCTTCCGTTTCACCTGTCTATTTTATTTGCGTTATTAATTGTTTTGTCTAACAATGTATAAGCTTTGCGTTTGCTCTACCAATACAATCTAGGTCGGATGAGAGCAATTTCGACCAAACAATCGACCGTCGAGCAATCGAAGTCAGCCCTACCTTGCTAATAGCTAGCTAGTTAGCTAGGTAATACAGTAAGTTCACCTCAAATGTGCACAGTCTATTTAGACAGGAGGGGGCGGAACGGTGAAATGCTTTGTGGGAAGTGTAGGAAACAGGCAAGTTGGAATAAGTGGTGATTAACGAACTGCACCATCGTGAGGGAAAACGGAAAATCCTTTTTCGGTACCGAATAAAAGTGATTTAGTAATTGTATTTTACTACAGTAGGCCTACATGAGTATACCCACAGATGTCTGATGTGAATATGGGTGAATCCTTTCTTTACCCATCCTTATTCAAAAACAAACCTATTCTCAAACCATCCTTATTCAAAAACAAACCGTATAACCCTATGCATTAAGCGCCAGGCTACCGCTGGGGCTCAAAGCCGGTCAGCAGGGCCTGAGTTTGGGCCTTGAGACCAGGGCCAGTCGGCCAGGAGAAGATGGAAGGCCCTGGGCGGCCATTTTCCGCTCCATTGAGAGTGTAATGAGGTGACCATGGAGCGCCTAATGAGATCCTCTAAACACCTTGCGTTTACAGCGCCTGGCCAAGACACGGGCCACGAAGCAGTCGCCATGGCAGCCGCAGCCCATAAGTCCGTCATGGTGTCCAGGGCTCCACGGCCGGTCGGTCCGTCTGTGTTGCTGTAGCCCAAGAGTCTCACTCTGACTGGGAAGGACAGAGAGGGGTCCTGGGCAATATGCCACTGGATCACTTGACACGGTGTCTGTTTCTCCAGATAATCATGATACTGACTGACTGACTGACTGACTGACTGACTGACTGACTGACTGACTGACTGACTGACTGACTGACTGACTGACTGACAGAGATTCCCTCCTTTATATCAAAGATACCGTCAATGACCACAGAATAATGAGAATAAGAGGAACGGCTTTAGTTCCATGTGACATTGAACAACAATTCAGTCTTAATGAATTTATGCACGTCACTGAGAGAGGGTACATAGAAGGAAAGTCCAATATCCATGGAGATTCCAAGCTGCTTCCTCAAGCATACCGTATGGAGGTTGTCACAGTGGGAACCTGGGACATCCCAAAGACAGAGGGGTTATAATTGTATATGCAAATCAAATTGCCCCTTGGGGATAATAAAGACTATCCATCCATCCATCCATATAGTCCCAAGTCTTCTGTACTGTTCTATAGGGCTGGGTATCAGCAAGAACCTCACAATATGATACATGTCACAGTACATGGGTCACGATACGATCTGTATCAAGATACACAGTATTGCGATACAATACATATTGCGATACATTGCGATAGTTTAGATTGTTAGATTAGATGAGATTGTTAGAATACAGCTGAAAATACAACTCCATCCCCCGCTACCTGGAGTTGATCCTGAGAGCAGAGGGAAGGGATGGACATGTAGAAAACATCAATCCATTTAAAACATGAATAATGTATATATGACTGAATTCTACATTCTATATATCCCGGGTGACCCCTCACCCAGGCTCGGGGGGGTAAAAGGATAGCCCCTCGGTCCCGAGCCTGGGGGGAGAGAAGAACACAACACCTAACCCGCACGAAGAAGAAGAAGAAGAAGAAGAAGGAGACTGAATTCTATCCTTCATTTTCTATATCTATATATATTTTCTATCTTGTTCTGTATATTTTCCTTGTGCAAAAAAAAAAAAAAACTGTATTTTTAACTGTATCGATACCGTACTGCAGAAAATCAATACAGTCTCATGGAAAAACATATCACAAATGTATTGCTGTATCAATTTTATTGCACAGTCCTACTGTACTATGTGGAGTGAGTGAGTCTCAGTGGAGAACGGCCTCCTAGAGGCTCTGACAGGCTCAGTATTGATCCAGACCACTGGGTGATTGATCCAGACCGCTGGGTGAGTCTGAGCAGCTAGTGGCTTTTCATCTACACTGATCCACAAGAAATGGACAAGTTCCTTTGGAGGATTCTGGGTTGTGGTCTACTTTACATTTTTCAGATTGGCGATGAAGACGTTGGGAGACATTATCAGCATCTATTCTGCCTTGGATTTGTTCCTAGCTAATACAATTAAAGAATTTCCAGGAGCTTGCTTGATCGTCTCGTAGAGAAAGGTCAGGGAATTCTTCTCTGCAGTTCACCCACGCTGGCTCAAATGGGGGAACTGGTCTTTAGCTTCCCTCTGGACAATGAGGGGTAGGATCTCTGTCCATTCCCCCTTTTCTCTCTGTAAAGCCCATTGTGTTGCCTCTGTGAATGAAATGCACCATATAAATAAAATGACATTTGAATCCCCTTTCCTCCCTCCTCTCACTCTCTGCTAGTAGGCAGACTGTGGAGAACCAGCCGCGTTTAAACCTCTGAGGCAGATCCAGAAAAGCATGTCGCAGAGAATTAAAAAAACAAACAAAAAACAGTTAAAGACCCACCTTTTTAAGCAGGCATTTCTGTAACATGCCACGTCTGCCTCATGCTATGGATTACTGTATGTTTTATCTCTGTTCCATGATTTTGTTGTGTTTTTCTTGGAGGGGTAATGTACCACCATGCTTCTTTTCTACCTATGTTTTTATCATCTCTGTGAAGCACTCTGTGACCATGTCTCAGAAAAGCGCTTTATAAATAAACTTTACTGACTTTCTTACTTAATTAGAAACACACAAAAGGATGGGGCCTTTACCTTGGCACCAACATAACTAACAATGAAAAATATATAATTTGAGGGGAAAAAGTCAGGTAAAAAGTGTAGGCCATTATTTTGCTTTCTATCAATTTTGTAAAAGCACCATCTATGTAATGTAGGATTACTCTCCAACATTTTATTGAGTGGGTGATATTTATACTGCTAAGGAGTTTAACCAATTCAACTTGGTTACACTAGCACTAAAATTAGCTTGAGACACCTGTTTACAGAATATTATTGAATTCATAGCCATACCTTTTTGGCTCCCCTACAGTATATTTTGGGTGAGTACTTTAATTATTTGCAATGCAACAGGTGTTTTGCACTCAACACAAAAGAACATAACAGCATCCACTTAAAGGCCTAAGGGTTAGTCTACATAGTGCCCTGGAGACTGCCCTGGAGACTGCCCTGGAGACTGCCCTGGAGACTGCCCTGGAGACTGCCCTGGAGACTGCCAGAGACACCTGCACACATGTGTAACAACGTCCTAGAAACACGACCATTAGTGTTTAAAGGAGGAGGCTGTTGTAACACAATTACAGTTTATAGCAATTCATTTATAATGAGACTGAAGTCTACTATAATTACTAGGCTGACAGTCACTCATTCAGTCAGTGATGATGAATGTGAGTGGCATCATATAAATGTGCATCCTAGACACGCTGCAGAAGGAACTCCTTCCCTCCAGGAAAGTCTTTCACTCAGACGTCCAGCAGCTTCCGCTCACCTTTCCAGGACGTCTGCATCATCAACCACAGCCACAACACTACCATGTCTCTATGACATCACCAAAACCATCACAAGATTCACACTGAGTATAGAATCCTATTCACAACAACACAGTTACCAAAAAGGCCTACATGATCAATAAAAAACGATATTTACAACTTACGAAGGCAACTGTGACTGCCTCAGGAGCAAAATCAATCTTGGTGAAAAATCTTCAGAGATTAAAGAAAAACTGGCTTAGAAGAAGTGACATATCCACTGCATTTGTCAGACTACAGTCCAAGTTATATACTATAGTTCCTCCTTATCCTGTTAACACCCAGATCTGGAGGGCTTGGAAGCACAGCCTACTCCATTCATTGACCAAGCAGAGGGCTGCTGCTGCTCGCTTGTACATTATGTACACCGTACACACACCAGCTGTATCAAAAACAACAATGCATCTATTTCACCACTAGCATCTTCCCACACATTAACAACAACATACACCTTGTAAATGTAATTGTATATAGCACGTTGCTTACCGTGTACAGCCCAATCCTACACAGGGCTAAAGACAGCTGCATGTGCTCCGACATCGTCCCCGGCAACAACCGTTACCCGCGGCAACAAACAAGCCAAGCAAGCCTGGAATAATTGAATGGAGGAGGAGGAGGAGAAGGAGGAGGAGAGAGAGGGAGAGGGAGAGGGAGAGGGATGGCCCAGAGCATCAGAGGGAGACAATCCAAGTCAACAACATGAGACCAGCAACATGGCCAACCAGCAAAAAGAGCCACCAGTACCCCGACAGCAACACCTCTCCAAGTTGTATCTGACTGGAGGTGGGGGGAGGAGGGAGGGAGGAGCACAACCGTATTCATTCATAAAAAAACAACAACACCCAGATTAGGAGTGATTGGGGAGGTCGTGACCTGTGATTACTGGCAGGGAGGCATCTTCATGGAGATTAAGAGCTCAGTGATAACCTGGTCTCCAAAATAAGACTGCAAATTGGATTAGTCACCATTGCACGCACGCAGCCACCCATGCACACACACACACAAACACACACACACAAACACACGCACGCACGCACGTGCGCAATTTAACCAGGGGGCGGCTGTAGCTCGCAGTAGATAGAGTAGTCGTCTGGGAATCGGAAGGTTCCCGGTTCGATTCCAGTCACTACCGACTGGCAGTCTGACCCTGACTGAACCCTGACCCTGACTGAACCCTGACCCTGACTGAACCCTGACCCTGACTGAACCCCTAACTGCTCTCTGGCGGCTGCTTCTGCCGCCTATCAGTGTGTGAATGGGTGAATGTGAGGTATTGTTAAGCACTTTGAGCGGTCAGTTAGACTGGAACAGCGCTAGTCCATTTACCACCAGGCTACCGTTTAACTGAGACATGAAAAAGTGACAGATGCACCTTCTCAGTCTGGAAGCTCAGAGAAGACAGTTTGAGGAAGGCTTTTCCCCACTGTGTCAATCAGGACAGGCGGGATTTAGATTTAGATTTATTTATTTTCACTTTTGTATAACAGAGAACAACAATAACAACAGAAAGTAAAGAGACTAGGTGAACATCTAGAAAACCCCAAAGGGCTTATAAAATAATCATTAGTAAAATAAATGACTGAAAATAAAACAGGAAAACTGCTGTTGGCATTGTTTTTGTTTATGTCTGCTATCGTTCTAGCAGCCATCTTACCCTGGACTGAGGGCACACAACGGGATCAGTCTTCTTACCCTGGACTGAGGCACACAACGGGATCAGCCATCTTACCCTGGACTGAGGCACACAACGGGATCAGCCATCTTACCCTGGACTGAGGCACACAACGGGATCAGACTTCTTACCCTGGACTGAGGCACACAACGGGATCAGCCATCTTACCCTGGACTGAGGCACACAACGGGATCAGACTTCTTACCCTGGACTGAGGCACACAACGGGATCAGTCTTCTTACCCTGGACTGAGGCACACAACCGGATCAGTCTTTGTAATCGAATGCAGTGACTGCTAGATGAGTCCGGTCATGATGCTAGATGAGTCCAGTCATGCTGCTAGATGAGTCCGGTCATGATGCTAGATGAGTCCGGTCATGATGCTAGATGAGTCCGGTCATGATGCTAGATGAGTCTGGTCATGATGTTAGATGAGTCCGGTCATGATGCTGCTAGATGAGTCCGGTCATGATGCTAGATGAGTCCAGTCATGATGCTAGATGAGTCTGGTCATGATGCTAGATGAGTCCAGTCATGATGCTAGATGAGTCCGGTCATGATGCTAGATGAGTCCGGTCATGATGCTAGATGAGTCCGGTCATGATGCTAGATGAGTCCGGTCATGATGCTAGGCCTAGATGTCGTTTAGATTATGTTAGATAATGAAATATCTAAAAACAGCTCGAACCTCCTTGATAAAGCCGAAATCCAGCTGTAAGATGAAAGCACCTGGGAGGGTGTCACAGTTTAGATCACATGGTGAGATCGTCTTTCATCAAATATTTCAGATGTTTGGTTTGGAATCAGCCCATCACAGATGTTATAAAATATGAAACAGATGAATAGCACATGGATAAACATAGCCTACTTGGTGGACAGCGCAAGCCTTTTTCTAAGAGAAAAACGGCAGAATCTGAGAGATGTTCATGCCGTCTTAGTGTGACAGTAGAGAGAGAGATTGGTGACCCTTGACCTGTAGTAACAGAGGTTCAATATCTGACCCTAGCCCCTCACTAAAGCGTTCATGTCCTACAGTATAAGATTATGAACTACAAGGCAAGGCAAGGCAAGTTTATTTGTAGAGCACATTTCAGCAACAAGGCAATTCAAAGTGCTTTACATGAGGCATTAAAAGCATCAAGACAACTACAGGGCATAGGAGCAAAGAGCCTAAATGGAATCAATTCTCCTATACAAGACTGTATATCACAAGGATAGGTCATGCATAAATGCCCCTTCATCCAAGATGATCCCAGCCTGCCTGCTGACGGACTCCCAGGCAGAGAGATGGGTCTCTCTTGAACACTACGAAACCCTACTGTCCACAATGGTAAAGATCTGATTTTGAGAGCAAGGTAGGCTACCAACATCTTGCTAACCTATTCTATAAGACTCATCAAACCAAATCATGAGACATGTCCAGGAAGGAGGGCTGTTTTTTTAACCAGACCCAGAAAAGTTAAGGCAGTGTAAATCACAACAGGTTAAGGCATAGAAGACAGCATGCCTTAGAAATGAATGTCTGACTAACTTTGGTGTGGGTTGTAGTAGTCTACAATGGCCTTCACCAGAGAGGAGATCAAATTCAAGGACAATAAATACAAGTCTCTTTGGATAAAGGTGTCTGCTAAATGACTGTAATGTAATGCAGTGTAATTAATGTAATGTAATCCTCACATGAGTACCTATTACTGTCGCATCACAGCAAGAATGTCTCCGGGCCTTTCTCTGCAGAGTTTGCATGTTCTCCCCGTGTTTGCAAGGGTTTCCTCCCAAAGAACCCAATACGAAAAACATGCAGAAGAACAGAGGCTCTTCAATCTGGTCCCTGACCAGGACCTGGACTGAGCACTTGGACTTGGCCCCTGGGTGCCATGAACGATGGCTGCCCACTGCTCCTGGCTGCCCCTGGAGGAGGACAGCTTGGATGGGAGAAATCAAAGGAACAATTTCCAAGGGCGATAGGCAAGAGAATGGGCTGCTAGAATACTAGCCAGCTAGCTAACGGCAACAGCCACTAGGTTAGCTGAACAACCAACAGGTGGCTATAGTTTGCTGAATGTTAGCTAGGGTAGCTAGCCACGAGAGGCTCTTAGCCATAACCTTCCCCTCCCCTCCCCCTACTCTCTTCACGTGAATTGAAACTGAAATGTGATTCCTCTGCTTTGTGCTGCGTCACACACACACTTGCTTGAGTTTGATGAGTAGGCGTTGATATGCGGAAATTAAGGAGACAAGGTTGGAGGCGGAAAACAGGAAGTGTTAAGTAATGACTTGGTGAATACATGGTGTACAGTAGGCTATGCCTGAACACCGGTAACAAAGACATCCGTGACAAACCTAGATCATAGGGACCAAAATATAGAGCAACAATTTTAAAAAGCATTTGAGAAACATTTATATAGGCCTAATCTCTCTATATCTCCCAGAAGGCAGCACAGAGAATAACTGGAACGTGCGAAGAGGCGCATAGCCTACACACACACACACACACACACACACACACACACACACACACACACACACACACACACACACACACACACACACACACACACACACACACACACACACACCAGGAACAATCAGCTGCTGCCTGCTGTTAGACAACATACTAACAGCTCAATGCTAGTTAGAATATTCTGGAAGGCTTTTCACAATAACTTGTAACTACGTATGTCAAAAAGAAGACAGTAGGTAGCCAAGAAAGCTGCATAGGTTAGTGAGTTTTAATTATTGATACGGCAGATATAGCGGACGCTATTCCACTGGAAACATCTGTGAGTAAAATAAACCAAAGCTGCTCCCACAGAAAAATGGTATTTGATTTTAATACACACATTTTTCAGAAAAACACACAATCAGAAGTATCCAGTAGTACGGCTGGGTTAAAAAAATCATTAATTCATAATCAATTCATGAATCCCAAAATCGATCTTTTATTTAATGAATGAATGAATAAATGAAGGAATGAATAGTTCATTCATTCATTCATTCATTCATTCATTTTTGGAAATCAGTATCGATACCCAGCCCTATCCAGTGGACCTCTGTAGGATGGTTTGTTGCTCTTAACCACAAAGATCTTCTGTGTATTTTTCCTTCTAAAAGCAGTGACCCGCCTGACATAAATATCCACTAGGAGCAAAGATATGTGGAACACTGCTGGATATCTGATAAAGCTAAGAGACAAATAACACCAATCCTGTTAATAAGATAGATAATAACCCATAGATCCACAAGCTGTGCACACACACACGCCAAGAAACACTCCTGCAACTGCAGCCCCTCTGCCTAGCTCACTGTTGTGTTACTAGGGCTGCACCATTATGACAAAAGATAAGAATTGCGATTATTTGCTTCAAAATGATAATTGCGATTAAAAATTGTGATTAATATTTAATATATAATATTAATATATAATAACCAAAATGCTCCCAAATCACGGACGTTGATCCCTTTCTTGCTACTAACTCACTGACCTAGTTTTCGCTCATTTTCTCACTACTCACGGCTGCAGGTACTCTTGTGACACTTGTCTTAACCCACTGCTATCTGTCTTCTCAGTGAAATTGCTGCTCACAGCACACTCAGTGGGAACGCATGTGATTGGTCAGACAGCATAAGCGCCTGTGATTCGTCCGTGTCCTAGCACACTCAATTCAAAGCAAAATTATTAATCACATTAATTGCGGCCTTTTGCGATTAGTTAATCGCGGAGGTCATAATCGCGATTTCGATGAATTCACGATTAATTGTGCAGCCCTAACCCCAACCCTGCCCAAAGACATTTGACCTGAACTGCATCAGTCCTTCACCAATAAATGGTTGGAATTCAACTTGAATCAACCACAGTGTATGTGCAAAACATCTTTTTAAAGAAAATGCTGATGACTTATTGAGAGATAGACTGACATCACATCTATTAAAGAGATATTTCACCGACAGCTTCAGTTCCCATAATTCCCATCCTCTTCCCTGATGACTTTTTCCTTGACCCACTTTGGAAATGTCTCAAAGTTCAAGGAGAGGATGGGAGGGGCACCTGGGCGACCGCTGTGAAGAGAAAACACATCTCCTTATCAACAAGTCACACATCTCCTTATCAACAAGTCTCACATCTCCTTATCAACAAGTCTCATCTCCTTATCAACAAGTCTCACATCTCCTTATCAACAAGTCTCACATCTCCTTATCAACAAGTCTTCCAGGTCACCAAATCAAGGAAGTTACTTCACTTGATAATATTGAAACACCACCATTGAGACTGCTGTTATCCATGCTGCAGGTTGTGGCTGTTATCCATGCTGCAGATTGTGGCTGTTATCCATGCTGCAGATTGAGGCTGTTATCCCATGCTGCAGGTTGAGGCTGTTATCCCATGCTGCAGATTGTGGCTGTTATCCATGCTGCAGATTGAGGCTGTTATCCATGCTGCAGATTGTGGCTGTTATCCCATGCTGCAGGTTGTGGTTTGTTATCCATGCTGCAGATTGAGGCTGTTATCCATGCTGCAGATTGAGGCTGTTATCCCATGCTGCAGGTTGAGGCTGTTATCCATGCTGCAGATTGAGGCTGTTATCCATGCTGCAGATTGAGGCTGTTATCCATGCTGCAGGTTGTGGCTGTTATCCATGCTGCAGATTGAGGCTGTTATCCATGCTGCAGATTGAGGCTGTTATCCCATGCTGCAGGTTGTGGCCATCATATTAGACTGAGTCACCGTCATTAACTAAGAAATGTTCTGTATCATCTGGATGGTGAGTAGTGTTGCTGCTGGCAACACTAGAAAATCATTTCAATTTTAAATTAAAACCGCAAACGACAATGAGACCGGGTCCTACAGTTACGCCCCCTTAAGACTGACAGACTGGGGGAGACTGACCAGGCAGACTGACCAGACTGACCCTCTCTCTCTCTCTCTCTCTCTCTCTCTTTCACTCCCTCTCTTTCACTCCCTCTCTCTCTCTCTCTCCCTTTCAAATTCCAAATGCTTGTAATGTCCTTGTTTTTATTTGTTTTTTATCTGTGCTTCAACATGGTGTAACACGGTAGTGCCCTCTTCGTGTTAAAGCAAGTTCCAGGTCCCTAGATTATTGCTGTACATGACTTGAACTTTGTGGCCCACATTTTTCTTTAAATGCCAGTTTCTCCGCCATCTTGGATTAGATTTCTTAGCTCTTAGTTCTAGATTAGACGTGCACCCTAAACATACCTGTGAAGTTTCAGACCGACTGGACTCACGGTTTATGAGAAGAAACTTTTTGTAGGTTTTGCCACATTTTCAAACTGCAGCTAAAGCCATCATGGCGGAGATCATGGGTCCAAATTGCAAAGTTGCTCCTCATGAGGAATGATGTACGTCTACCAAGTTTCATACATTTTCGTCCAGGGCTGAAAATTAACACCCGCCACCCGCCAATGGCGGTTAAAATTTCCATTTGGCGACTAAATTTCGGAGGCTATCCGCCACGCTGGCGGGTAAATGTTTGTACCAATAGAGTCATGTAATAAATTTTGCGTGTGATGCCGCCACATCCATGCCATAGACCGGCGTTCTGTTTGTTGTGTGTTGCACTTAAATAGCTCCCCCGGTGCACCAAGTAAAGTTTTCAGTCACATGACTGTTGCGGAGCCTTGCGCACTAGGAGAGACTGGTGACGCAAGGCTACTCGCACACAGAAAATCGTTCCCATTTACCTCAGAGGACGCGCGCTACTACAGTCGACAACTGTGGTAGTTATGGATAATTCTACACCGTGGAAGTGAATGGAAATTAATAGTTGAATTTCTATGAATTGCAATGTTTCTAGGCATCGAATTAAGATCATTTATTTGAAAATTTTCTTTGGCCTGTTCCTTAAGCATGTATTCAACATAATACTATTATCTGAATGAAAATACTGAAACAGATGTGTAATGTGACAAAAAAAGGCAATTTATTATTTTGGCCGGTAAAAAATATACTTGGCCGGTGGATTTTTTCATCTACCAGTCCCCTTGGCAGGTGAGCCAAAAAGTTAATTTTCAGCCCTGTTTTCGTCAATCGGGGTGGACATGGCAGCATTGTATGCTAAATGGCTTATTATAGCGCCACCTATGGGCGAATCATGCCGAGCCTTTGTGGCGTAGTTACTCATGGTCTGTAGTACCGACATGCCGAGTTACAGCATTTTTGGTCGAGGACTTTGAGGGCATCAAGGAAAATAAAAAGAAAACCAACAATTACAATAGGGTTCTACGACCTTCGGTGCTTGAGCCCTAATAATCTACAATCTGTACGTCTAGCTGGCCTAGGATCAGGAAGTACCATCTCCATTTCACTAAAAACCTTGTTTCATGCTGAACCTGGATCAGAGGGTCTTGGCCCGGCCAGCTGGGAGAGAGGAGCTGTCTAGCTCTGAGTCTCGCCCACCATGGCCATTGTCTGGGGTCAGTGTGGGGGGGATGTTATCGTTGAATCCAGGCCAGCCAATCATGCTTCGAATTCCAGAGAGACCCTATACAGCTGGTTCCAGCAGCACACAAAAGAAGCCGTTTTTCTGTAACTTATCTCCAGAGACATGACCTGAATCTCTTGTGTACCTGTTGGGTAATAATTTATCTAGCATTCGATATCAAAACATCTGGTGAAGCGTAGGCCAGACCGGTAAGAAGAATAGTCCCTATTGTCGTCTCCATCCATAGACACAGGCACAGTAGTGCTATGACCAAGGAATAGAGAGAGGTTAGGTCTGTGCAAGAAGACTCAGAGAAAACTGGTCAGAGCTGTGTAAGATACTGTACACACACATGTCCAACAAGATCAAGTCCCTTTTGAAAGATGTCTGCTCCTAAAATACATGGGAGTAGAATGAAACAGCGCTCATCCAAATAATATTCACTGGTGTCGGATGTTACATAAAGACAGGCTGGCTCAAGAGCGTTCAGACGAGGGGCTGTCTCTGAGTGATCCACACTGTCCGCTTGTAATATGGTACGGCTGCGTCATGGCAACGGCGAGCACCGAATTCCTCTCTGCACTCATTTTGTGAGTTCTGCTTTAACACTATGCTAACCACTATGCTAACCGCTACACAATTCAGTGGTTCTATGTCCTACTGTTTCCCACAGAATATGTACTGTAGTATAGCATATCGTGGATGAGTTTATGGCTTTTGCAATGCTGTAAAGATTATCCCAATAATATTTTTATGACCAAATCTATTATTGTCAAGTGCTTATTATGTAGGCTACTTACACTTCCATATTTTACTCCCACCACTGGTCAAACTACAGAGTTACTTGTCCACAAGCCACATGTAACACACATGGTTGTAACACACATGGTTGTAATGTGTGTGTCTGTAACCTTGTGCGGTTTTCTTGGCCAGGTCTCTCTTGCGAAAGAGATGTTTAATTTCAATTAGACTAACCTGGTTAAATAAAGGTTAAATAAATACATACATAAATAATGCCTACTTTAATTCCAGTTGAGTTCAATAAACTCTCCCAACTCTTTTGCCAGGTATAATTAAAAACACTGGTACATCATGAACATTGGCTTCCTTTAAGTTGAGAGTTTTGAGTGTGAGGGTGTTGTGCTGATTGCTCAGAGGGAGACTGGTTTTGAGTGCCAGGTCTCCAGTGTGGCACAGTGGGACAGGACCCCCTGCTGATTGAGTGCCCGACCTTTGAGGACAGATGGGCATTCAGCTTCAACGGTCCAAACACTTACAGCTGTGCTTTCCTGACAACAGCAGGCTGAAGCCACACAACACTGTGAGTAATGAAAATCCTGGCCTGAATAAAATGTGTTATTCTGTTCCAAGTAAAGCCAATTTGTACGTTGTATTGTATTGAGACCCTTTTATTTGTGAGTGCTGACCCAAATGGACAGACTTGCTACAACAAAATGGTGGATTTTGTCCAAAGACCCTTAGAACTCCTACTAATTCAGTTTGAATTGCTGCCTGAACTGATGTAATGAGCAGAATGAAAATAGGTTGTCTGCTTATCACAGTGTGTCAAGGGAGGAGATGAGCTCCATCAATCATCATGACTAGTGATCTCTCCAAACAACTGGGCTTTAAACATTTACTGCTGGAACTGATTACTTTTTCCATAAACATTATACATAAACATTCTACTCTTAAGTCAATAATTGGCCATTGGCATGAGAGGACTCGTTAGTGGTCCAAGTTCTACAGGATTGGTTAAAAAAAAAAAAAATCAGAAGGCTACATTTTGGTAAACACTGACATCTTATATAACGTGGGAACTCAGTGATAATTATTCGAGAGGACGTCGCTCTGTTGAGCGGCCACTCCTAGAGTTCCCTGATGACGTAAGCGTCCAAAGTTCTTTTTAAGGCGCGCATCTCGAGGGGTTCAGTAAACCTAACATGATAACACTTGGCGGGTGGGTTCCTCAGTGCTTCAATCTGTCGCCTCGTATGCCAACACAAAGTGCTGTGTTAGTTTTTCCCCCTGTGTCTATATTTCCCAGCGAAAGCCTATAACTCCAAACTCCCCATCGCTGCCCTGTTGAAGCAGCACCCATCCCGTCCTAGGATAGCCCAATAGACCCAGACTGGATAGCCCAATAGACCCAGACTGGATAGCCCAATAGACCCAGACTGGATAGCCCAATAGACCCAGACTGGATAGCCCAATAGACCCAGACTGGATAGCCCAATAGACCCAGACTGGATAGCCCAATAGACCCAGACTGGATAGCCCAATAGACCCACTGGGCCCAATATCATAAGCTCTTGGTCCAAAGCATTGTAGTTTATATACTAGCTAATAGCTAAGTAGCTAATAGCTAATACTGGAAACAGCATTGAAGTATTAACACAGATTATCTAAAAGCACACAGCATAAACCATCACACCTAATTTAATTCAACCCCACAGTCAGATTACATACACCGAAATTGTCCAGGGTGCATGGTTCAGGAAATGGAATCTGCACCTGTGTGGCAATTAAAGCTTCAATTACAAATGTAAAAGATAAATGTACCCTACCTAGACAGTGTTACATAGTAATTGTCCCCTACCCCAATTAAATCGGGGGTGTACATTAAATGGATCCTTGTACGTTGATTTGTTAGTCTGTAACACATGTACCAGAGCCCACCACCAATTTTCCCATTGCCAAGTACATTTTGCTTTGTACATAAAAACACTATACTTGGTGTCTCGGTAAAAAGTATAGTATATTCTAGTGAGGGACCTGTCTACAGAGTTCACAGCTTGAGAAGTTTGGTTTTTCTTTTTGTGCTTGTTCCAAATGTTAGAATTCTCATGGGTTAGTATCAAAGTTAGGTGCATTGTGGGTAGAATTATTAGTTATTTGTTATATTTCACAACATAGATCAGATGACTCTTGTTTAGGAGGTTTGATCATGTTGGATAGATTAGAGACAGGTATAGCTTGGTCATGTGTCCAAACGTGTCCAATGAGTCATGAACTTACAGGGTAGGTTGTGAATCTGTGGGGAATGATCGTCTAGAAACCAGTGATGTAACTTACTTCCTCATTTTAAAGTTCTGAGCATGTGCATTCGTAGCGTGCACTCAAGCCAGAAATGAGTAGCACGGGTGAATAAAACCATTTCACTGTGCCATGATTGCGTGAGTACAAGCAAGCTAGGAAGTAAACAAGAATGACGCCCTATATTCAGTAGCTACATGTCATACTACAGTGTTTCCCCAAGGGGTATAATTGTATTTGGATGGTATCGTTACAATTCGATTAAGTCATTGAGATCCAAATTAAGTTTGTCGCTTCAATAATGTTAAATCAGGCAATGACACAGCAACTGTGCCACCTACAGCTGGACGAAATCGCTGAATGCGATTAATTTGCGTACATTTTTATTAACGCGTTAATATTTGCATAATTCATTTTTCTAACTAACGTGTTAAATCGACAGCTCTACTTTTTATACAAAAGTAGGGGACGGAAAGTCACGCCACTGCAGAGAAAAGGCTTTCATCGTTCGAAAACCCTCTTCACTTCTGTGATTAATGAAAGGAAATTGTTTAGAGTAATACAGTAGACATGTATCGTCACTGACAGGGAATTAGTGAGAGCTGAGATGCATATCACGCTAAAACCTCACTGCGTCCAGAGCTAGGTCATGTCCAGGGGTAGGGTGTTTTCTGACCTAGTGTAACCGGATTAATATTGTTCCACTAGATTTTCTTATTGTATAACTTTAATAATTATTATTTTCCTTGGGTTTCTGCTCGCCTTTGATTTTAATTGGTTGATTTATTATACACAGGGCTGGGGATTGGTTTTGGGGTATCTGGGGGCGTGACCTTGCGGGGTTAACTGTCTGCGCATCTATATTTCCTTCCCTTTTGCGGAGTATGGGTGCAACAAGGTCAGTGCTGTCGGTCTGTCTAAGCTAATCTTGTGACAGTACTTAGGCTGCTGTTATAGTGTATGTAACCCCCCCCTGGGAGATTTGAAGTATTTCATATTGAATGAGTTATGTTAGACTTGAGGTCACTTTTATTTCACATAAGAATATAAAAAGAATGTTTCCCCGTTTTCATGACTGAAGGGTTAGCCAACGAGCAACGAACTATTGCCAGAGGCTAATGTGTTCTCGTGCCCTGTCTACATGTCCATGCAGATGTCCATGCAGGAACAGTCTACAATAAAAGAGATATTTGAATGCACGTCGTCCTCCAGTGTGCTCCGTAAACACAACGCAGATTGAGCCTGGTTACACTAGCAATGGGGACACATGTTGAAGCTTGGCTTGTAACGGATACCAGTAGAACTCTTATCGTTGATGACCTGAATCTGCAAGGGCTACGTGTGTGTGTGTGCGTGTGTGCGTGTGCGTGTGCGTGTGCGTGTGCGTGTGTGTGTGTGTGTGTGTGTGTATATGTGTGTGTGTGTGTGTGTGTGCATGTGTGTGTGTGTATATGTGTGTATATATGTGTGTGTGTGTGTGTGTGTGTATATATGTGTGTATATGTGTGTGTGTGTGTGTGTGTGTGTGTGTGTGTGTGTGTGTGTGTGTGTGTGTGTGTGTGTGTGTGTGTGCGTGTGTGTGTGCATCCATTCATTGGCTTGTTTGACGGACTGTCTTGTCATCTGACTAATCGTTCTCATTAGGGGCTGGGCAGCTGCAGGCTCTTGTATTTCCCAATATTCTGAATCTTCTTCCCAGGAAGTCGGACTTCACATGCATGAAAAATCACCAAACTTTGCACACAGGTCCAGTCCTACGCCAGAAGCCCTCATCGGGCATTGGGGGTCAATAGTCCTGATGGGGGCGCTACAACAAGCATCTAAAGTTTAACAAAATCTTAACAAATCAGCCGTATGTGCTATCACTTTGCAACCCCCACCAACATGTAAGCCCAAGTGAGCAGGAATATCCATATGCTTTGAGCTGGCAGGAATGGACGAAATATGTCCTGATGTTGGTGGGCAGTTCACTGTGTGGCCAGGACAGAAAAGAGCTGTGACCATGTCACAACCTCAAACCTTGTTCCATCTCCTAACTGTAACAGTTAACAGGAGAACATGCCTGTCCAGTTTGTGTATATATGTGTACAGCTAGACCCTCATATATTTTTGCCATTTGTCTCCTTCCTCCTCTAACTCCGCCCGGCCCCGACCCAGTGCTGCACAGCAGCTAGAATTCAAGAAGAGATCCACTCCATCATCGCCACAAAGGAGCATGCATCGTAGGTGGGGGACAGCATGTTTACTGTGCACTTGTGTATAGCAACTGAGGCTAAATGAACCAGCTCAACTCCATACTTTAAGTGTCTGGGTCAGCGGGGTGTTGAAGATGTTCTATGCCTGAAATGCATGACAATAGGACTCATTTGGATCCAACTGGCTCACACGTTCTGTCTCAGTGCATGCCGGGTAGGCCTAATCAAGACTACGTGTAACAATGTAACCAAGGTCTCGAAAGGCAACTACTGTAACAATGCGTATTCTTACAATAAAATAACAGTCTGTGTGTGAATGTTTCACGTGTAGCCTAAGTTCTCGAGATAGCCCATGTTGCCTAGCCTAGACCTGATTCAGGACTCGGTGGTGGTAATGTTTCCAGCCTATGAGCCATGAACCATGTCTACATGCCCAAACTAGGCAGGCTCTACCTGAAGCAATACCGGACGAGACATATCATCATCATCAGCATTCAAACCCGAGACAATACGGCGAAAAAGCATAAGGTAAACATCAGAAAAGCACTTACCAGATAATCCATGTACTGTGACAAGAAAGCAGTCCCAGGGAGTGTGATTTGCTCGCAGGGATCTCGCTTTGTATTCCCCGCCTTTCAACAACACAGTATGAAGTCAAGCTTGGTAGGAAAGCCGACAGGATGCTTTCTGGATGAGTAGTTGGCAGTTTCGCCGTGTGTTTCTCCAATTCTGAGTGCCCACGTTGAATTCAGTGAACATAATCCCGCTTGGTTGGTGTGTGACTCTGGTGGAGCTCTCCCTCGTCCACCGGCTCCGGGGGAAATGTTTGGAAAATCCGTGTTCAGGAAACTACAACCGTGTTTAATGTGTATGGTCAGCAGGTCGACGGTCCTATCATTCTGGGAAGGAAACGCCTTCAACCGAATCCTACATGAGCAGACAAGTGTAGTCGAGGGTAGACTAGATATACGGAGGGAACGGGCTACCGGTCCTTCATCCACAGACACAGAGACCAGCTCCTTACTAGGATATTTACTGTTCTAGTAACCTATAGCCTGCCCTCGCTGCTTCTAGTCACCACCACCACTACAGAATATAGAATCGCTCAGATAGTAATTGAATAATAATTATCTATCTTACCATAAATGGAAGAGACTGTGTGCGTGTGCTGTCTGTCTGCCTGTCTGTCTGTCTGTCTGTCTGTCTGTCTGCCTGTCTGTCTGTCTGTCTGTCTGTCTGTCTGTCTGTCTGTCTGTCTGTCCGTCTGCCTGTCTGTCTGCCTGTCTGTCTGTCTGCCTGTCCGTCTGCCTGTCTGTCTCATGGAACTAAAGTGGTTCCTCCAGTTGCTGTCAGGGACAGGTTGAGACGTCACCCAGAACATTATTTTGGTCATTGACAATATCTTTGATATAAAGGAGGGATTCTCTGTCTGTGTCTGTCTGTCTGTCTGCCTGCCTGCCTGCCTGCCTGCCTGCCTGCCTGCCTGCCTGCCTGTCTGTCTGTCTGTCTGTCTGTCTGTCTGTCTCCAGGCTAGGTATGAAGTTGACATTCAGGAGGTTGTGTTGCATAGGACCCAAGACATTGCAGTGACGAGTGTTGTAATATTTTGCCCTGTGGTGCAGTTATTATTTTATTAGTCTGGCTCAACGGATGGAGGTTTTTGTGATAAGCCCCTCATTGACGTTGCTCAATTCCAGCGGCAACAATCCAATTTAGTCACCTGATGCTATTTTGCAAGGGCACCATTTATTTACCTGACCTTGGTGTTGTGAGTAATGCTTTCTATACATGTGCAGTCCTGCAGAGTTTGCTGTATGGGTCACATATTTAATCGCTGACAAGGCCAGCTCTAGACTTTTTGAGGCCTTTGGCAAACTGTTCTGTGGAGGGCCTCTTTATAGATAAATCCTACCCACCATCAAGCAATAAAGAGTGGGGCTTCATCATCCCATTATCATGAACCGTTAAACTATCAGCAGCAGCAATGAAACACTTGAGCATCACAGTGGTTGGGGCCTCAGCTAATCAGCTCAATATATTTCTGGGAGAGGGCGGGCTTCTCCAAAATCTGTGATTTCTATTGGTTTTATGATCACTGGCATCTACTGTATCCAATGAGAACATTAACACTTTAGAGAGTTGTATTTTATTTTTTCAAGTTTTGCGAGATCGAAGGCCCTATGAATCTGCTTATTCCACCTATAGGAGACACCAGTCCTGATCACCTGATCACTGATTAGATAGACAGACAGACAGACAGACAGACAGACAGACAGACAGACAGACAGACAGACAGACAGACAGATAGATAGATAGATAGATAGATAGATAGATAGATAGATAGACAGACAGACAGACAGACAGACAGACAGACAGACAGACAGACAGACAGACAGACAGACAGACAGACAGACAGACACAGACAGACAGACAGACAGACAGCTAGATAGATAGATAGATAGATAGATAGATAGATAGATAGATAGATAGACCTCCTTAGAGTGAGAGCCATAAATTACATTTCCTGATGATCTAATCTGGGTTTAGAGGGATTGGGTGTTCCATTATAATGTGACTAGTCACACTGAAGGAAAAGTTTGCGCTCTTAAAATTAGGCTGATTCAAATGTCAGTCAGGTGTGTGGGTCCAAACGCACTGACCAAGGAAAAATAGGAGAAAGAGCCCACTGACAACACAGAGAGGAGGCACTCAGGATACAAATAAAACCTGATTTAATGTGAAAACAGACACAAAAAAGGGAACGTTTCGGTCATATTAGACCATCTTCAGCCCTGAATACAAACATTTTCTCCTATGTTTCCATTATAATGTGATGCATAGAGAATGCTGGATGAATTCTCTCTCCCTGTGGACCAAACTCCTGTTCAATATTTCATGTGTTGTGCTATAAATGAAATCTCCCTGAACGGAAGAAGTGGGTTGGAGAGAGAGGATGGTACACAAGTTAGTTGACTTGGCAGGAACATCTAAATGTGACATGTTCATTATGCAATGTGTGTTGTTATTGCATGGTTTGTTATTTTACAGCTCAGTGATATACTCACACAAGCACAGTGCACATTCTGAATGGGTGATGCTATATGGGTTTCATGATGGTGTGAAATGGTCCAGAGGATCGAGCGATTATGGATGTGATTCAGCCTTGAGGATGGTTCTACTTTGGGGACAGACTGCAATTCAAAAATGAATTCTGCAAGAATACATGGAACAATGCAATCCTCTTGACCAAGATCAAGTCTGATTTAGGGTGACCTCTAGTGAGAGTCGCATGTAACATTTTGTGTGGTTTAGCTTTAAATATTCAAAACGTTTAAATATTTCCATTATAAATAAAGAGGGATAGGCTGAAGTGATTGAGCTTGTCTGTGAAAACCGCTTCTTTGTTGACTGCTTTTTGACTGTGCTACAACAATTATAACTGACACCAGAGCATAGAAAACAGCGTGGAGGAGCGAGCACAGCCTGGTTCACAGTGTGGATCACAGCAACGCACGATGTTCTTCTGTGTCCCACAAACCGGGACAGAAACAGACTGAATTTAACTTGAATTGTCCCTGGTTCCCAACTACTGTAATAGCTCAGAAGTGACATACTGCATCTTTAAAACCAGACCCATGGTTAGGGCTCAGTCTTAAGGGCGCTATATGAACTGCATGAGGGGGCACAATTATTATTAAATATTTTTAATAATACGATATGCTATTGTATATGTGCAGCACTGATGCATACTAATTATACTGAGCTCTCTCATTCTCCCTCTGAAAAAATGATCTTCAAAGGCAAGCTGAATAAGCTGAGCCTTGTGTTTGTGCAGCTAAATACCATATGCTAATGCTCAGAGAAAATGTTTAAAAGTGTTGAAAAGGGGGTTTCATGTTGCGGTAGATGTCCTCAAAGCTAGGGAAAGGTAGGCCTATAAGCTGTGCCTGGAGAGCACAGCTCAGCTTGAATCCCAACTGAAATCACACATGCGTTAACCACTACAGTGGCAAACAAAAATGGCCAAAATACTATAATTAAAGCTGCTTGATATAACTCGGCAGTTTGGCGCCCCCCTCTGGTTATGATAAAAAATGCAGTACAGCAGTATAGTGTTCAGTACTAGCCGGTACACTGAAATTCTAAAATAAAATAATAAATTCACATGGTCTCATTCGGTCTCATGTCACGGAAATGTCTGGTGATGATGACATGTGAAAAGGGATGTTTGGTAGCTTTTGTAATATAGTTTTAAACTCATACAGCAGCCAGTGCTGCCTCCTAGTGGCCAGGGACGGTCACCCACTCCCTGATGATTACAGTGGTGCGTTCTCAAATCCTCCCCAGTGTTATAACAAAGAGCTGAGTGATAAACAGTGGCAAGCTGTTTCAAGGTGGTAGTGGCAGAATGCATGTAAGTAATGTAGCCATAGTCAATCAATGACAAGAAGATAGACTGAACTAAAAGCTTCCTGTCATCACGAGAAAAACATTATTTGTTTCTATCGAGTTTCACCCTGAACTTTTTACACAGCTCATGTAGCCTACATGCATTTGGAAGGACAGCTTTTCATCACTCCTAATATATTTGTAAGAAGATACTCTCTCAATTACAGAACCATCCAACATGCAAATAGTGCTGTAATTAAGTTCTAGGAGTGAGTGTTGGATCGAGTTAAAAACCGACGGCAATATAGATAACGCTCCTCCTAATGTGGGAATAGATTAATAAATGACTGTATCATAAGCATTAAAGTGCCACTTACAGCCATTTGCAAAAGAGACAATGTTATTATAAATGGTAAATGTTATTTATGTTAAGGACGAGAGGTCATGTTTATGTATAAGGTGAAAAGTAAAGGACTTCACCTTTTGTGACCTCCAAAAGAGAATAGTATAGAATCAGCGACAATACATTGGGTTCTATTAGTGATCTTGTAAACCTCTGGCAGGCAGTCTAATCTAGACCAACAGAGGCCAGTCTACCTGTTAAGAGTGAATGATCTTTGAGCGAATGGCTTTGAGCTCAATGAAAGCAGCACAGTGCTGTCCATTGTCAAGAGCACATATAATATATAATTTAAACAAGAGATGCATCTTATACTGATCACCGATCTGGATTTACAGCTAATCATAGTACTATTTCAGCTGTCACTTTTGTCATTAATGACATAATCTGCGCATTAGACAACAGGAAACACTTGCTGCCCTCTTTGTAGATCTCTTAAAAGCATTTGATACAGTTGATCACCAGCTGCTTTTAAACAGACTGTCTAGTATTGGTTTGGATAGAGATGCTTGTGATTGGTTTCAGGATTATCTGTCGTCAAGGTGTCAGTGTGTCAAATCAGGAAACATTCAATCTGGTTTCCTGTCTCTACATGTTTTATCTACCCAACTGGCGATATCTTTTGGATTTAATGTATAAAAAATATGGCCTGCATTAATAAATTGATCATCAAAAGCATTTCCAATGTTCACCTTATCATTTATGGGACCAGAGTCCGACAGTCACTTCTGGGGGAGTGCTGGGAGGAGTTATTCTCCATTGATTTAATAGTTTTCCAGCAGTTAACTGTATTACCAGCACTCGTATGTAGTGAATTAAGATAGGAAGCAGATGTGGCTTTCCTGACTATAGTAGGCCAGATATTTGAATGTGCTATATATATATTTTGTGTCTTAAGAATTGTTTGGACAAGTCTTGGTTTATTAGGTGTGAATTATGCAGCTTTGTCCGTATCCATATCCTGCATAAGCAGACTCCCACAGACTTGTATTATTCTAATTTGCAGTATAAAACATGAACTCAACCAAACTACTGACAATTGCCACAGGGGGGCAGCATCTACCAGAGTATAGTAGTAGTTTTGTCACATGCAGATTCTGTTTATATAAACATTGTTTTGTCCCTGTGCTGCTTTCCTTTCAATATAGCTGTCCAATACAGGAAGAATACCATGAAACAGCTTTGAATGCTTGGCCAAAAGCTAATACATTGTATGCAAATATAAATTCAGTCTAGGCCTAATCAGAATCATAGCCGGCTTATTATTACTTTAAAGATTTGTATCTATAATATTACTTAATTGATTACTATCAAAATCATTCAAAAGAAGATGTATTGTTATTCCAGAGTGACGAGTTATTGCTATAGGGGATACCCCTGTGTCCATATGCAATCTTCTCATCTGCTGCTTAGTGCACCAGCTCTAAAAACAGACTCATCCACCCACGCACACACACACACACACACACACACACACACACACACACACACACACACACACCCCACATGACAGCTCCATCACAGCATGTCCTTAATTTAGCTCTCCCTGAATGCCTGCCTGTCAGGCTCGCTCTGCCACAGCAACACAAGAGCTCTCTGACAGGGAGGCATCATGGAGGGAGTCGCCGTAGCGCACTGGGTTGACTGTCCTGTGCGCCACCAGGCCCGTTTTGAGGGAAGACACTTGGACGACTGCGTGGAGGACCACCAGCTGTTCGCCCTGCCGGGGCCCGCTGTCCTCGGGGTGAAGCCTGGCGCGGCTGACGATGCCCAGGGGACCGAGCCTGTTTACCAGGTGCTGCTGGACATGTCCCAGTTCAGACCGGAGGACATCCTGATCCAGGTGTTCGAGGGCTGGCTGCTGGTCAAGGCGCAGCACGGAGCCAGAATGGACGAACATGGTTTTGTTTCTCGCTGCTTCACCCGCCAGTACCCTCTGCCTGGGAAACTGCAGCGGGCGGCGGATCTGAGGGCTCTCCTGGGGCATGATGGGATACTGGTGGTGGAGTCCAAGGAAAGAGTGCCTGTAGCTCAATGAGGAACCCCGCTCTTTGGGTATGAAGAATGAGAATGTGAAACACATGGCGGACCATGTCAAAACATTACCAGATGATCTCTGTATATCATCAGCAGAAGGAATTGTCAGGCTTATGTAGCATTTTATTATGGTTGGTTTCTGTTTATTTGGCTAAACTTATACAGCTGGGCTTGCAATGAAAATTATATAGCTGTGACATTTTAATTAAAATGATTTTAATCAAAACACAATCAATCTTCTTTTTTTGGGGGGGGGGGTTGAATATGAAGTTATATTGATATTTAGCAGTCTGTTAGTTGAATAGACTGAGGCAGCAACACTGTGTGGATACACACACACACACACACACACACACACACACACACACACACACACACACACCATGACCCCTTCAAATCCTGCTTGGAAGTTGTGTCTCTTATCCGAAACTGGTAGCCCAGACAGAGAATCATTGTTTTGTGAACAACAAGTGCTGACATCACCACTATGAATAGCATGAGAATGTTGTGGCGTACAGCTTTAGCAATTCACACCTAAATGACATTAATTGTGTCGAGTAGAACATTTATGAAAATAGGGGCCATTTATTATTTACGTATAGGATTCTTATTGGATGTAATGTAATATGCATAATTAATCCCTGTGGAATTAAAGTCATCCAAACAAGGTTGAAGTTATCTTGTTTGATATTATATAAGCCCACACAACTGCCTCTCTAAATCACAACACTCATTCATTCTTTGAGGTGGGATACTCACTTCATTTATGGAGTTTAAGTCTCTGGCTCTGACCTTTGCACTTCTTCTTGTAATTGTTTTAATTGATTTGATTGCTTTAATTGATTTTGTATGCATTTGTTTTGTTTGTGTCTATTGTGAACTCGTCAACCCTGAAAATAAGGGAGCCTCAGTGCTTACGAGTCAAAATAAAGGTTTGAATGAATGGATGAACCTTTGGGCAACTCACATTATAACAATAACAATGTAGTAGGATAGGCTACTGACCCTTTCTTCATTGACTTTGTGACCCTGTTTAGACTTTGAAAATGCGTTTTGGACGATCAGATCGTTTATATATATATATATAATAATATATATATTACACCTGTGTCTCATGCACTCCAAATGTGCCCAGCTGAGTGTTCGTGTATAAACCATAGTAACTCACTCACTCCCTGCGTGCGTGTCAAACAGCTGTTCCATGTAAACAAATCAACAATCAAGTCGGTTTGACTTTGATCAGATTTTTTAAATTGAAAAAGTGTGCACGAAAGCAGCCGAAGATGTTTAAAGAACTAAATGTACATAATATGACTATTCCAACTGTTTGGATTGATAGGACAAAGTGATTTGCAACTTGAAAAAGAGTGCAGGATAAGGAGAAAAAGGAGAGAAATCATCCTGCCTTGATGACGTGTTTTCCTGTTCCGTCTTTGTCGGGGGCGCGCCAGGGCGCGTTCGCGTTTATTCTACTAAAGATATGATCAAATGCGTCCCAGACCACCTCAGCAAGTGGTGTGAGGAAACATTTCATAAAACGTTTTGGTGACCGGTTACACTTTGTATTAAGCGCTGTCCACAAACGCATTCTACAACCAAGTCTAGAGGGGGTCCCTGTCTAGAGGGGGTCCCTGTCTAGAGGGGGTCCCTGTCTAGAGGGGGTCCCTGTCTCATGTTGTCTCCATCTGTGTTATGCACCAACTGACCAAAGCGAGTTCCTAGTAGGCCTATGTGTAAAACAATAATACAACTGGTTCTGATTCTGAAATCAAAACAGCACACAACACAGGGCAGCCCCATGGCTATCTCTGCCCCCGGCTCGGCTCGGCTCGGCTCTGCCCCCGGCTCGGCTCTGCCCCCGGCTCGGCTCGGCTCTGCCCCCGGCTCGGCTCGGCTCTGCCCCAGCCCTCGGCTCGGCTCTGCCCCCGGCTCGGCCCCAGCCCTCGGCTCTGCCCCCGGCTCGGCTCTGCCCCAGCCCCCTGCTCGGCTCTGCCCCCCTCGGCTCCTCCCTCTCAGTCTCTCTGGTTGCGTGGTGCTTGTTGCGCCGGAGCGGTGAGTCTGCGAGGAAGCAGCACAGCGACCGCAGACGCGTCAACTTTACGGGCTGAATATTTGGACGTAGGACTTCGTTCCAGTTTCATGAAAAGGAGTGTCTTGCAGCAAAGAAAGCCTCGTAGTAGATGTAAGGCTTTTTTTTCTAATATAGTGTGCTTTCTTGACTACATACACGGAGTTCCGACTACTTTGGGTCGGTTGACTGGCTGGTCTGCCCGCTGGCGAGGTGGAATCAGCTCTAGTTGTTGTGAACTATGGCGCTCAAAGCGAGGGCTTTATACGAGTTTAATTCCGAAAACCCCGGGGAGATATCAGTGAAGGAAAATGAAATCGTGACTCTTTACAGCGAACAGGACATTGAGGGTTGGCTAGAGGGGTCGAACAGCAAAGGGGAGAGGGGGCTCTTCCCCGCGTCTTACGTGGAGCTCCTGAAGAAGGACGTCGCCGCCTCCACGGTCAACAACAACAGCAGCGCATCTGGAGACGCGCACCAGGGGTCCCGGTACTCCAACATCCCCAGCGGGGGCCTCGACGCGTCCGGTAAGACTCCCAACCAAGTCGAGAACTTCTCCAAGGCGTCGGCGCCCAGCTTCCCGTCTTTCGCCCCCCCGGGGGGGCAGCAGCAGCAGCAGGGGTACCAGGCGAGCCACGGGAGCGACGATGACTGGGATGACAGCTGGGATGACAGCTCGACTGTTGCGGACGAGCCGGGCGTCGTTGGTGGAAGTTACCCGGATTTTGACGGCAATGGACCTTCTACGTACCGGGTGTCAACATCCTCGATGTCCCGAGGGGGTAACGCGCAACAAGCCAAGAGCTCCGCAACGGTCAGTAGAAACCTGAATAGATTTTCAACGTTTGTGAAATCAGGAGGGGAAGCTTTTGTTCTCGGGGAAGCGGCTGGATTTGTGAAGGATGGGGACAAGATATGTGTGGTGATGGGCCAATACGGTCCCGAATGGCAAGAGAACCCATACCCGTTCGGCTGTACTATAGACGACCCGACCAAACAGACCAAATTCAAAGGTATGAAAAGCTACATCGCCTATAAGCTGACGCCTAGCCACACACAGACCCAGGTGAACAGGAGGTACAAGCATTTCGACTGGCTCTACGCCCGGCTGGTCGAGAAGTTCCCCGTCATCTCTGTGCCCCACATCCCGGAGAAGCAGGCCACCGGGCGTTTCGAAGAAGACTTCATCTCCAAGAGGAGGAAGGGCCTCATCTGGTGGATGAACCACATGACCAGCCACCCGGTCTTGGCCCGATGTGACGTGTTCCAGCACTTTCTGACCTGCAGCAGCACCGACGAGAAGGCGTGGAAGCAGGGAAAGAGGAAGGCGGAGAAGGACGAGATGGTGGGAGCCAACTTCTTCCTGACAATCAGCACCCCCGCGGCTCCGCTCGACCTGCAGGAGGTAGAGAGCAAAATCGATGGGTTCAAAGCCTTCACCAAGAAGATGGACGACAGCGTCCTGCAGGTCAACGCCACCATCAACGAGTTCGCCCGGAAACAGATCACCGGATTTAAGAAAGAGTATCAGAAAGTCGGACAGTCGTTTAAAGTGCTCAGTCAGGCGTTCGAGATGGACCAGCAGGCGTACTCTGTGGGTTTGAACCAAGCCATCTCGTTCACCGGCGAGGCCTACGAGGCCATTGGAGAGTATTTCGCAGAGCAGCCCAAGCAGGACCTCGACCCGGTGATGGATTTGTTAGCTCTTTATCAAGGACACCTGGCCAACTATCCAGACATCATCCATGTTCAGAAAGGTAACTATATCATGATTACCGATGCTCCTGTTAATGTGAATCTGTGTCCCAATAAAATAGAAGGTAAAAAACCACTTTGTAAACAACGATGGCCTGTCAGTTTAATAGCATGGTTTCGTGTACACTAGTTTCAACTACTAATTGAAATGCATTATTGTATTTGGCGTTTTCATAACAGTACATTCTCAATGTGAGTGAATGAATGAATGAATTAATTAATGGATGTTTGATAGTGCTCAAGAGGAGTGCTGACTGTAGTCCATCATGTCTTCAAATTGTGAATTAAGATGGAGGCAACAACAACCCCCACCCACCTACTCAGAAAGGTGCTGGAAGAGGTTCTCACTGGTCTCCAGTGTGCCCTCCTATCCTCAAACAGGATTTTTACACAGGAACGTTAAGTAAACTATTGAATTTCCAAAGCAAGGTTGGGCAGATGTATCTAAATAACTATTTGTGTTTCTGGCCTGGCATTTACAGTAGGCCAGACATTACAGATCTGGCAAAATGGTCACCACACTTCCCTTGTGTTAGTGGACTGGTTGTGGTGGCTAGACCTTATAATCCCATCACTGCTGAATATGCTGAGGGAATTTAGCATGACAAACTATGAGATCATGTTTGCATTGGGAACCTGACCTACACCACACATCCGGTTTCATTTGACTGCTGAGTCATGTGACCGATACCTGCACACTTTGAAACATTGTGTGTTTTTCCATGTCTGGTTTTTCCATGTCTGGAGGTAGTCTACTTGGTAAAGCCTGGAGAAATAGAAAATGTCCCATGTGTTGCCTGTGGAGGTTTTCTATCACACAACAACCTACATCAGTCATGAACTTCTATTGGTTTAAAGCAGTTAATATTCGTATCTGATTGTCCATCCTGGACATGTTTTACGTGTGTCCACAGAAAGTGCATGCTAGACAGACTTGGCATCCTCCCACATGAAGAACAATGATTGTTCACTTTTGTGCAACAGAATGCCACCGATGTGAAGCAGCATTGTGATGTCAGAGCTCCCCAGTAGCGCAGCGCTAGCAGGAAGACCAGCTTCTGTTTACCTCCCCAGTAGCGCAGCGCTAGCAGGAAGACCCAGCTTCTGTTTACCTCCCCAGTAGCGCAGCGCTAGCAGGAAGACCAGCTTCTGTTTACAGTACATACGAATGTAACAGGCTTGTTTTGGGAAAAGGGACTTGTTTTGTTTCAGGAACTATAGTTCTTCTTTCTTAGTTGTAGAGAATATCAGTAACACCCAAATGGTAGGAAATAAGTTAGAACACAGAGATTTAGGCTATTGTTTTTGTAATCAATACATTTCAGACACACAAAATGCATGCTTAGCCACACTTTTTAACTCAAATCTAACCTTTACAATCTAGGTTGACTGGTTAGGTTCTCTCACATGATCTAGTATAGGCCTAGTAGTAGGTCTACCATAGGCTGCATGCTGCTCCAGATAGATTAAAGGATAACATGGATTAATGCTCAATCCATGCATTACCGTCCCATCCGTCAGTTTTATTGGATTGTCATTGCTTTCAGAGAGAGGTTGTGCAGTTTATGCTAAGATAATATTTGTTGTCTTTAATACTCCGTAGACTATTCAATGTCTTTTATGAATATAAAGCTGGAAAGATATGAGAAGCAATGCTGCATTCAGTCACAGGGAATTGGGGAAACATTTAATACACAAACATTACTCCCTCCGCCCCAAAGGTCATGTTTTAGGTGGCGTGTTGGTTGGTTTATTTATTGGTTGGTTGGTTAGTTTGCTAAATTACACAAAAACTACCAGACCGATTTTCCTGAAGCTCGGTGGAGGAGTGTACCAAGTTAGAACCATCTTCTGAGGTGAAATCTGTGAACAGCCTGGTGAATTACATCTGGTTCATCAATAATCAATCAGAGCTAGTTTATCCTTTTATACCCAACCAGTATTGATCTGCTCTGAAAGGGCACATTAGTTGGCAAAACCTCAGACATTTGAGCAGCAAAATGCAAGACCTAATTATGGATGATGTGAAAAAACTGAGCTAAGTCTACAGATTGTGGGTTTCAGTCCACTAACTGTCATGTAGCTTTGACTGGTGAGTCTCTCATAACTGACACAGGAACACGACATGGGAACTAGAAAGACCGTGTTTAAGGACTTTTTGGAGATCTTTGATCTTTAATTTAATTAGTGTTCTGCTGTCTCCGCGCATAGGCTTTGTAATAATGTCAATAACCTACCGTACGTAGGCTAAATTAAAGGTGCATTCATTCTCATTAGCCGATATCCCAGACAGCACAAATAAAGTACTCTGACACCAAATGAAATAGATCTGTAATCTGTGTTAGTCGCAGGACTGTAGTAAAGCATCCAATCATTTTGAGTTGCAAGCTTGAAATGATTGGATGGCCTACCTGCCTGTCAACCTACCTGCCTAGCAAGTGTCATTTGTCTTCCCCCAGATTGGAGGGGGGGCTTTGGAGGGAGGCCTAAAGGGAGGGGTAGGGATTTTGTCAGTTGTATTTGTCAAAATCTTAACAGGAAATCACAAACCGCCTGTTGCACCTTTAACGGTCATTGTTTTACCATTAGGCCTAACTTAATGATGCAGGGTTAAAAGAACTCAACGTGGAAATGCTCTGCTGGTTCATTTTAGGCAAAGTGGTGGAAAGGCTGGACCCATACAAGCTGTGGGACCAGCATGCACTGCACCCTTGCGTGTTGCTTTGATTTTCACACCAGGGCTTCCGTCTTTCTAGTGGATTCACACCATTAAACCCCTCAGCTAGGTTCCATTTTGAGGTTTTTAAAGCCGTTTGGCGGTTTGGTTTTTATAGTTTTGGTTTCTGTTATTGTTTTCACACTAGGTTTCTGTATTATGATTTTGTACCCTCAAGCAACCCATTTCAAAGGTCGCCTTGTGCTGAGGTGTGTACTATATGATGTAGGCCAAACCTGCTGTACCAATGTCTGTTATTGGACTTGACAATTAGACTATCATTACCCAGAAGGCATTGTCCTCATCACATCCTTTTTTGCGTTCTGTTGAGTTTGTGTAGCAGCATGTTGGATTTCCCATGTTTAAGCCTGTCAGCCTGTTTGGTGAAGAGAGACAAAGATGAAACAATAGGATCTTTTGATGCGAGGATATGAAGGCCTGAAGCCATGTTGAGTTCTCCAGCCCATCATTGTGTGAAGACAAAGCCGTGGATGAGAGTGTAAATAGCGCTCTGTGCTCTGGACAGTCCTGCTGGCCGGTGGGACACCAAGGCTCAAATCCACAGAGAAGGGATTGCTCCCGCTAATAGCTTGATATTTTGCACAGCAATCTGCTCTAGTTTAGCACGATATCCACAAACAATTTGTGTGCAATTTGCACCCATGATTAAATTTAGCCATTTTGCGCACGCCTGGCATGATGGTGCCTTCGTCTGGCTACAGTAATGCTGCCATGATCCCTGGAGAGCCCGGGCATGTCTGCTCTTTACATGTGCTGCATTTACAGTACCACCCGCTGAATGCAATTTGCTCTTGTAATAGATGAGATCTTGAATATAGTCAGATCTTTCCCCAGTGTGTCAAGCTTTTCCCCATATTTCAGGACACAGATTGGATCATAATGAAACGACAGACCGCACTTTTTTGCAGAAAATATCAGTTCTGTTTGTTTTTGTGCATCACAGCTGGCTGAACTTATTTTTAAATCCCCCTCTATATATATATTTCGCCCTTAATATCATCCAATATCAATTCAATATCATTCAAACTTCACAAGTTTGGAGAGAGTGCTCTGACTGCTGCTGCTATTTTTTCTTCCAAATCCTTTTGTGGATTTGACCCCAAGTTTACTGCTATAAGGGATCCTTTCACAGTCCTAGCTCCTCTTCTCTATGTCTGACACCGTCTAGAGCAAGTGGCCTATAGCTCCCTTTGGGCATCTTGTATGATTGAAACCTGTTGATTGGTAATTGTCCTATAGCGTACTAGGTTGAAGCATACTATCTGCGCATTCAAACAATTACTGGCTTTGTTTAGGCCAAATCCTTGCTGTCATTAGCCAGTGTAGACTCTTACGTGAAAGAAGTGGTCCTCAGCTAACAAACTTGCCCCAATTAGAACCTGTCTAATAATTATCTAGCCAAGAATACACTTTTATGGTTGAAGTGAAGTAGTTGTAATGTTACTCTTCCTTTACTTGTAATCAAGTCAATGGAGAGCCAGCAGACATGTCCAAGCTGTTATCAACAGCTATACTGAGGGTCAAGTGAGCGGAAGTGCTACATACAGGCTCATTGTCCATCTGCTGGAATCCCCCTCTTTCTTGCCGTGGTATCAAAACGTGTTTGAGAATTGTGTACGTTAATTGGTATCCTATCGAAGTTCAAAATTCTCCTATGGTGATATCTCTACTAGCACTGCATGGGCACCGTTAGCGTAGATGCTAGCTGTTGGAGTAACAGCTCAGAGCTTAGCTTGGCTACGAGCTTTCATTGTCGCTCACCCACCGATGTTGATCATATCTTAAATCTGTAGTGTGGTATAATATTCCTCATTGAGCCATTTAAAAGACAGGTAGAAACTTGTCATGTGTGCTGAGGTACAGTAAAACGCAAGGCTGTACATCTAGTCTCCCTGGGGAAAACTGTCAAACAGGAAGCTCAAAACACTTACTCAACCTCCACAGCCAAGGAAGCGCAGAACTGGAGAAAAATACCTTACTCAACATCCACACGTTCAGGGGAGTACAGATGTTATTAAAAGATGTCAAATGCTTGACTGCATAACAGGAATGATCTGCCTTGTCCCTGGACGACCTCCCCCCCCACCTCCCTGTGGACTGCCTCTCTACCTGTTTAACTTGAATGGAAATAGTGTTTTGCTGACCCCTTCCTTCGAGACGACAACAACAACCCCCCCCCCCTTTCAGTACATGGATTTAGAGCCAAAATAACTGAATGTTGCCTCTTTTTTATCACCACCATGTTGTTGTTGAGCCGTGGGAGGCGGATAAACAAAGCCACTGACTCAAGGTTTTCTTGCCGACTCAGCCTACGTGTTATTTTGTTTCGACAAAATGTCATCTGATAACGGCTGCAGTTGGCTGCATGAGACCACTTGGCTGTACTACGCATGGCGTGCCACACCGTTGCAGTTTTCTTGTTGATTTGCCTGTTCCAAGTCATTTTAGATTAATCTTTGCCGACAATGCATTGAAACCCTCTAAATGTTCCCTCTTGGCTCCCCTCATGTCAGTGGATGGGAGAGAATGGGGGCGGGGCCTTTTAGAGGACTCCCAGGCTAACAGAAGGCCGACCTCTGCTGTGTTATGTTACCAGTCATTACACACCTAACAGACAGAGGGACATCCAGCGCAGGGGGAGCATTCACCAACCAATCAGGAAGCGTGAGTTCTTTAGTGGCGGGTTGCTCTTGCTGACAGAGTGACCTCACTCTGGGCTGTGTGTCTCACACCTCCAGAACCACCATCGCTGAGGTGCTGCAGAGATGGGGCGTCGGCTAGGGCCAGGCCACACCCTATTTGTTTACTGTAAACCTAGCAGTGTATGCTAGGAAAGGCCTAATGTTATTGTTGTAATTCATATGGCTACTGGCTATTATGGGCACTAATAAAATTGTATGGGCCTGCATAGGTTGCAAGTGGAAAATCAATGGGCCATTTCAGCGCATTAGAGTGCTGTTGGAAGTGAAGGAGAGCGAGACCTCCAGGCAGGTGGAACACCTCGGGAAAGGATGTCTTAGCGTGTTGCCATCTCTCCTTCTCTGTGTTGTCTGACTCGAACCCCAGCCTGTTTCTACCCCTCTGTCTGTCTGCTGAGAGCTGTGTTTCTACCCCTCTGTCTGTCTGCTGAGAGCTGTGTTTCTACCCCTCTGTCTGTCTGCTGAGAGCTGTGTTTCTACCCCTCTGTCTGTCTGCTGAGAGCTGTGTTTCTACCCCTCTGTCTGTCTGCTGAGAGCTGTGTTTCTACCCCTCTGTCTGTCTGCTGAGAGCTGTGTTTCTACCCCTCTGTCTGTCTGCTGAGAGCTGTGTTTCTACCCCTCTGTCTGTCTGCTGAGAGCTGTGTTTCTACCCCTCTATCTGTCTGCTGAGAGCTGTGTTTCTACCCCTCTGTCTGTCTGCTGAGAGCTGTGTTAGAGGAATGTAGGGCATCTGGGTTCCACCACGGCAGCGGGAGGCGGTGCCAGAGGGCAGAATGTGCAGATTTTGGGGGATGGGGTGGGGGGTGGGGTGGGGGGTGAAACGCTCCTCTTTAAGAGAACGTCAGCACGTTTTCTCTTGCGTTGCGCACTAGGCAGTATGTCCCCATTCCCCATGTCCCCATGTCCCCATTCCCCATGTCCCCATTCCCCATGTCCCCATGTCCCCATTCCCCATGTCCCCATGTCCCCATTCCCCATGTCCCCATGTCCCCATTCCCCATGTCCCCATTCCCCATGTCCCCATTCCCCCATTCCCCATGTCCCCATGTCCCCATTCCTCATGTCTGGCCACGTGTGATGCAGACAGGCTGGTACAGCGAGTCACAGGAAGATCCTCGGGTGCTTCATAGTGAAGGAGCCTAGATCCTATGGTCGGCTACAGAACATTCCCCGAATCGATGGTAATAGTGCTAGTGCAAGGTAATAGTGCGAGTGCAAGGTAATAGTGCGAGTGCAAGGTAATAGTGCGAGTGCAAGGTAATAGTGCGAGTGCATGGTAATAGTGCGAGTGCAAGGTAATAGTGCAAGTGCATGGTAATAGTGCAAGTGCAAGGTAATAGTGCAAGTGCATGGTAATAGTGCAAGTGCATGGTAATAGTGCGAGTGCAAGGTAATAGTGCAAGTGCAAGGTAATAGTGCGAGTGCAAGGTAATAGTGCAAGTGCAAGGTAATAGTGCGAGTGCAAGGTAATAGTGCGAGTGCAAGGTAATAGTGCGAGTGCAAGGTAATAGTGCTAGTGCAAGGTAATAGTGCAAGTGCAAAGGTAATATGCTTTTTGGTACGTAAACTAAGCTTGAAGTTGGGAGGTAGAGCTTGATTTTTGTTTCATTACTTTGGAATGGAGCGATCTGGCTGAGATCTGTTTCTGGTGAGAACAGACATTCTGAATCCCCTCTTCTAGGATATCATGCCTTAGAGAGAAGACGAAAAAGTGCATCGTCGGCTCATTATTTATGCTCTCTTTGAAGTAACGCCCTCTCTGGTCTCACTGTCAGGAGCTGACTGTTCTGTATCTCTACCATCCGCATCGCATCACACCACTAGGGCCTCTTGCCGATCTGGCACCCTAGGCGGCCGCCTACTTCGCCTGTGCCACGGGCCGGCCCTGGCACTGATGCTCATGTCAGCGTGATTTGAGTGAGAGTGTGTGTGTTTGAGAGAGAGAGAGAGAGAGAGAGAGAGAGAGAGAGAGAGAGAGAGAGAGAGAGAGAGAGAGAGACTGACAGATAGGGAGGGAGTGAGTGAGGGTGGGTGTGTGTGTTTGTGAGAGAGAGAGAGAGAGAGAGAGAGAGAGAGAGAGAGAGAGAGAAAGACAGACAGACAGAGAGGGAGTGAGTGAGTGAGTGAGTGAGGGTGTGTGGGTGTGTGGGTTCCGAGTTCTGACTCATTTTTACCAGATAATGTAGGCCTAATAACACAAGTACTCAGCCTATGAAGTTAACCTGTGGTTTAAAACCACGCCTCTTTAATATCATGAATGTTAACAACATTTACATAGAACATATATCCTCCTCAATAAAAAAAAAGCATTGAAAAACTAAGATGAAATTAAATTTGGAGTATACAAATAGCACATGAAGTGGACAATGCATCAGTGCTTCTTTACTTCTTTAATACAGTGTCTCTTGTCATTAGTTGCCATGAACGTATAGGACAAGTGCCAACAAGTTGAAGAATTACATTGAACTAGGGTTGCTACCATATTAACTCTGCAACAGATTTTTATTTTATATAAAAAAAAAAATATATATTGTCGTTTTCAGCTCCTACTGTAGATTTGCGTGGATACAATCAAGCATCTATACATGGGCTAGTGTTTGTCTATTGTTGGTCACAGTACATGTAACTATGTTGCAAACATAGGCCTGCAACACTCACATTAAGTGCTGAGTGAGTTTCTATGTTTGTTTTTTCCAATGCAGAAACGCCAGATTTCCCCCTGGGGAAAAAGTATCTATTAAAGCAAATTTCCATTAAGGTCACACCTGGCTCTTGTTGCCACATATATTCCTACTTGAGGCATGTTCAGTCAGTTCTTATCATGCAGACGTTATATGAGAACTAGAGAATGTACAGTTACACCCAGTGAAGGGAATGCATGGTATCAAAGTGAAACTGCAGCATGTTCTTGCTTCAGACGTCTCACATGCTCAGCGTTTCACCTGCAGAGCGGCAGCCATGATAGGTGTGAAAACCAGTGACCATAAGAGATGGCGCCTTTTTGCAGAGCACCAAGCACTTCTTGTCTGTGAGAAAAGGTGTGTTCACACGCGTCAACCCACACTACAGACAGCTCTTTCCAACCACAGACCAAAACAAGCTCAAGACCTGAACATCCTGTCTTTAACAGTCACACGAGTTCCCATTTACACGTGCTGTGTTTCCCCTAGTTTTCAGGAAGGAGGGTGGTAGGCCCCCATGAAACTACTAGTGCACTTTGCACCTTCAACCCACGTTTGTTTGACCTCTGACCCATTGGCATATACAGTAATGGCGAGTAGCACGTGATGTCATTGTAGGATAAATAATCTCCCCCACTGACTTCCAGTGATGGAAATGTAGTCAAGGCTGTCAAATGATTAACGGGGTGACCAGTCAAGCCAGTGGTTGATAGTTGTCTGAAGTGTGATTTGTACCACTTATCCGTAAAGAACATTATCGTTTTAAGCCGCTTCTACCACTTAAGTGCTGTGAGAAATGTTTGGAGCCACTTCAGCCAAGTAGAGGCCCAGTAGGATGCAGCTGCTGTATATCTGGTCACATGTTTGTTTAGCCTACAAGTCCAGAAATAAATGAGGGTGAGATTTTGGAATCATGTGAACCAAGTGCTTGACACAGTTTGACAGTTTCTGTAACCACCGTCAGCAGTGGAGATTTCAGGGTTAGGGCAGGAAACCGCTACCTGCGTTTAATTCTGTACGTTTTGAAAGCTGAGTTGGTAAGGCTTTTCAAGTGATCTTATGGAGGGTTTGTGGTCAAACCTACAAGCTCATTCAGACTATTCAGTTCAGCAGGCCGAATGAGTGCTTAGTTGGAAATCTCATACATTGTGAGATGTAATTTTGATGACTTTACACAAATCTCCTCTCCTAGTAGTAATGTGTAATATGGCTACTACGTATCGTGGAACACACATACCTATTTAGTATAGTTCAAGTGCTGGAACTGTGCTGGCGGATTTCTGAACTGACGTCGAGAATTACAGAAGTGGAGAATTACACATGATCTCAAACTGTGACTAATGACAATGTTCTTTGACGATTTGTGTGCATAGCATCATCAAGGGGATCTCGGCGTGTGTAACTGACCTGTTCCCTGGGCGCTCTCCTCCTCTCCCTCTTCCTCTTCCTCTCCTCCTCCCCCTGACAGGAGCGCTGACCAAGGTGAAGGAGAGCCAGAAGCACGTGGAGGAGGGCAAGATGGACGGCCCGCAGGCGGACGGCATCAACGAGCGCTGCAACATCATCTCCTTCGCCACGCTGGCCGAGATCCAGCACTTCCACCAGATCCGCGTGCGCGACTACAAGGCCCAGATGCAGCACTACCTGACGCAGCAGATCAGCTTCTTCCACAAGATCACCGGGAAGCTGGAGGAGGCCCTGCAGAAATACGACACCGCTTAGAAGATTCACCAAACGGCTGCCCCTGGTCTGGTGGTGACCCATGACCTCTGACCTCCTTCAGACGGTCAACGAAGCCTTGGTGGATATCGGCCAACGCCACCGACCATCAAAAGCAATACGATCCACTCGGGGAGATGTATGAAGGAAAATCCTCTCTGAAAGCTACATTCTTACCAGCATGGGGTTGCTGTTATTTTGGCTACTGTTTATGAAGGGCGAGGCATTTTGGTTCTTCGCTGGTGGATGATGGCGGAAGAGGTGAAGTCCTCATGCTGATAATGAGGCTGATATTCCTACAGGAAAGGTAGAGGTCAAGACCTGTGTATCCGTTTGATTTCCTAATTGCAGGCGATTTTGAAAACACTGCTCAAGTCAATAAGCGTCATCCAACATCATGACCCAGAGAAAAGAAAACGATGTACACTGTGTACACTTGTTGGACTAGATCTTTGCTGCTTGCACTACCAGTGTAACATTTTTGAAAGTATGGTGTCCTTCTCACACACTGTTTCAATCCAATGTTCATAACACAAGTAATTTCTAAGGATGGGACGTTGTCCTCTACTGTGGCGCGAGCGCTGTTGAGTGGCGTCCACACTGCCTTCTGGGAACACTTGAGTCTCCGAGTCGCTCCCAGCAGGACGATGTTTCCAGTCCCCAGCGGAGCGGCAGTCACCACTATCCTGTGCCTTTTCATTCTGTCTCCCTGCTCATTTTCTTTTTTGTAACTTCTATAAACGGTTTCTAAATATAAATGTTGAAATATATTCTCTTTTTTGTTTAACAAAGCTCAATTTTCCAGTCTTTGACATGAGGTCACTCCGTTGAACACAGACGAGGATAGCGCTTGTTGACGTCACAGGATGTGAGGAGGAGTGAGGAGTCCCGGCTGCTTCGAGTGCTCCCATGGCCGCTGCCGCGGTGCTCTGATAGGATACTCTCCACGGTCAGCCCAGGCTTGGGTCTTCTCATCAGGCACAGGAGGAGGACAGGAAGCTCTCTGTGTGGGACGACATGTTCCAACTACAGGACTCCGTACGGTGGACTCAACAGAAACACTTGGAGGAACTCTAAAAGGTTGGAGCCTGGATAAGCAAAAGCATAACCAAAATTAACATTTGAAAGATTCCTGAAATCACAAATTGTTTTTAAAAAATATCTCTGAATTTTCTTGCACAAGTTTCAGGTTGTTTTTAGGGGGGTGGGCGAGGCTGGTTAACAGACAGTTGACAGTTGGTCGAGGGTTCTTTGCCTGTTTTAATGCAGTTGTCGGTACAGACTGGGACCTTTCTGTTCAGCTGTACTACTATTATAACCTTTATTTACAGGTGAACTGTTAAGTGTAGAAACGGAGAAAGAAAATAAACTCCTCCACAGACTTATGTTGTCTGCTGCTTTTTCTATTCTATACTTTTTCTATACTTCTATGGTGTGTTGGGCAAAGAACGAGGCATAGTCCAGGTTCAGTTTAACCTTTTAGTTTTTACTAGACAGACACTAACATTATTGTTATTCTGGATTAAGGAATTTCAACGTAGGATTATAACCCCATTACCTAACATGATATTTGCACAGAAGTCAGTATTTGTTTCATTTATCATTTATTAGTTAAGTGCAGTATATTAACAAACCAGTGGGCAATGAGGTGGAGGAGGAGAGGGGGATGAGGAGGAGAGGGTGAGGAGGAGGAGAGGGGGATGAGGTGGAGGAGAAGAGGGTGATGAGGAGGAAGAGAGGGGGATGAGGAGGAGGAGAGGGGGATGAGGAGGAGAGGGGGATGAGGAGGAGTAGAGGGGGATGAGGAGGAGGAGAGGGGGATGAGGAGGAGGAGGAGGAGAGGGGGATGAGGAGGAGGAGAGGGGGATGAGGAGGAGGAGGAGAGGGGGATGAGGAGGAGGAGAGGGGGATGAGGTGGAGGAGGAGAGGGTGAGGAGAGGAGGAGGAGGAGAGGATGAGGAGGAGGAGAGGGGGATGAGGGAGGAGGAGAGGATGATGAGGTGGAAGGAGAGGGGGATGAGAAGGAGGAGGAGAGGTTGACTGGGAGTCGGTATAGCAGATATTTGATCACAGATGCTCCCCTTTTAGCACCAGTGGGTCTCAGCTGGTGGCAGCCAGCTCCCCCCCCCATGTCCAATAGATCGACTGTCAGACCTCCTCTAGGTTCATCACTGAAGAGCAATTTGCCTTTGTCAAGACTGCAGTAGCCACCATTCTGCCTGCACTTCACAATGTTAAAGGAGTGTTCCCTATGAGCCACCGTAGTAGGAAGCTTTTATATTCTGCACTCGTGATTACAGCGGAACAATTCATTGACAAGAATGTCGGATCTTATACAGCATTTCTACAGGAGATGAACTGAGTAGTAGTCAACTGTTCCTGTCTATTCATATAAAAGCTACTCACTTTCAATTATGAATGCTTAGATAATGAGCAGTGCCTCAGGAGGAGGCAGATGCCATTTTCATGGAAATTATTGTGATGTTGGAACTGAGCCCACGTGCCAGACTGTCTCTCTCTCTCTCTCTCTCTCTCTCTCCCTCTCTCTCCCTCTGTCTCTCTCTCTCTCTCTCTCTCTCTCTCTCCCTCTCCCCCTCTCTGTCTCCCTCCCCTCTCTCTCACCCTCTCTGTCTCCATCCCCCTCTCTCTCACCCTCCCTCTCTCTCTCTCCCTCTCTCTCTCTCTCTCTCTCCCTCTCTCTCTCACACACACACACACACGCACACACTCTACCCTCAGGAAAGTGAACCTAGGCCAGTTGAGTCAGAGCTGTGTCTTGTGACAGGACATGGTCAAGACGCAGCTGACCACATTCCGTAGAACCGGAGGTAGAAAGTGTGTCAAAATCTCAGCCTGCAATTGCATTACAGGAAATGCCTTCCAGATGCGCTGCAGCAGCATGAAAACAAATGTGACACAAAGCGTCTGTTGAGGAGAAAGAGTCACTTAGGGCAGGATAAGAGGGTGGAGCAGTCATTGTATCCTCAAAGTCTAGACTACATGTAAGAATGGACGCTAAAGGCAATGTTAGTGCATCAGAGAACGCTGGAGTTTGACTTTGAGGGTTCAAAGTTAGATCTGCTGGTTGATTTCCTTGAATGCCCTTGGAAATGAATTCACTCAATGTTTCCCAGAAACATTCTGTAACTCTGTCATCAGTAACAGAGATGATCCTCAGATAAAGACTTTTAGCCTTTCGGCCGAGACTGTGGTCCAGCTGCTCTTTTCATTTGTTTATTTATCTCAAGGAGAGCAGTGACAGTTTGGAGAGACATAATCATGCTACTTTTCATTTTACAGTCACTCATTTGTTTATATTCTGTTCTTGTATTAGTTATTATTGTCACAAAATATCAATACCATAAAATACCCAGAAAGGCAGCAGACAAACCGCCACAGAGAAGGAACTCCGATCTAATCACCTGGCATTGAGCAGTGGCTCAAACAACCCACGGCATTACATTCAGAAGAATCAGAGTCTCAAGATCTGTACTTAGATTACACCGAATTCCTGCCCCACCCTCTCATTCAATGGCGGTGCTGTTAGCCAGGGGAAGAAATGGCGAAAACATCCAGCTTTACTCCTGTTTGTGTGTCTGTTATTTGGAAGCTTGTTGCGTTTAATTCATTTGCTGTGAAGGCTACACCCTTGTTCCATGCAATGATAAAGACTGTGTGGATTTAATCACCACAGCAGATTTTGACATTGTGCTTTTGAGAGTTTGAGTTTGGGTTTGATTATTAGACCCACTTTTGTCTTGTGGCCTTGTTCTCCACACTAAACCCTTATCCTTCATAACCTGTCACCAAACCCTTATCCCTCATAACCTGTCACCAAACCCTTATCCCTCATAACCTGTCACCAAACCCTTATCCCTCATAACCTGTCACCAAACCCTTATCCCTCATAACCTGTCACCAAACCCTTATCCCTCATAACCTGTCACCAAACCCTTATCCCTCATAACCTGTCACCAAACCCTTATCCCTCATAACCTGTCACCAAACCCTTATCCCTCATAACCTGTCACCAAACCCTTATCCCTCATAACCTGTCACCAAACCCTTATCCCTCATAACCTGTCACCAAACCCTTATCCCTCATAACCTGTCACCAAACCCTTATCCCTCATAACCTGTCACCAAACCCTTATCCTTCATAACCTGTCACCAAACCCTTATCTCTCATAACCTGTCACCAAACCCTTATCCCTCATAACCTGTCACCAAACCCTTATCCCTCATAACCTGTCACCAAACCCTTATCCTTCATAACCTGTCACCAAACCCTTATCCCTCATAACCTGTCACCAAACCCTTATCCCTCATAACCTGTCACCAAACCCTTATCCCTCATAACCTGTCACCAAACCCTTATAACCTGTCACCAAACCCTTATCCCTCATAACCTGTCACCAAACCCTTATAACCTGTCACCAAACCCTTATCCCTCATAACTTGTCACCAAACCCTTATCCCTCATAACCTGTCACCAAACCCTTATCCCTCATAACCTGTCACCAAACCCTTATCCCTCATAACCTGTCACCAAACCCTTATAACCTGTCACCAAACCCTTATCCCTCATAACTTGTCACCAAACCCTTATCCCTCATAACCTGTCACCAAACCCTTATCCCTCATAACCTGTCACCAAACCCTTATCCCCCATAACCTGTCACCAAACCCTTATCCTTCATAACCTGTCACCAAACCCTTATCCCTCATAACCTGTCACCAAACCCTTATCCCTCATAACCTGTCACCAAACCCTTATCCCTCATAACCTGTCACCAAACCCTTATCCCTCATAACCTGTCACCAAACCCTTATCCTTCATAACCTGTCACCAAACCCTTATCCCTCATAACCTGTCACCAAACCCTTATCCCTCATAACCTGTCACCAAACCCTTATCCCTCATAACCTGTCACCAAACCCTTATCCCTCATAACCTGTCACCAAACCCTTATCCTTCATAACCTGTCACCAAACCCTTATCCCTCATAACCTGTCACCAAACCCTTATCCTTCATAACCTGTCACCAAACCCTTATCCCTCATAACTTGTCACCAAACCCTTATCCCTCATAACCTGTCACCAAACCCTTATCCCTCATAACCTGTCACCAAACCCTTATCCCCCATAACCTGTCACCAAACCCTTATCCTTCATAACCTGTCACCAAACCCTTATCCCTCATAACCTGTCACCAAACCCTTATCCATCATAACCTGTCACCAAACCCTTATCCCTCATAACCTGTCACCAAACCCTTATCCATCATAACCTGTCACCAAACCCTTATCCCTCATAACCTGTCACCAAACCCTTATCCCTCATATTACATTACATTACATTACAGTCATTTAGCAGACGCTTTTATCCAAAGCGACTAACAATAATTGCATTTAACGTAGGAAGAGCCAATGTACTACTACTTGCCAGAACTCACAAGTGCATCTTCTTTCTAAAACAAACAAGTGACTAAGAGCATAATCTAGTGCTGAAGGCAAAGTGCAAGAATCACAATCTAAAGTACAGTGCAATAAAATATAATAAGTGCTTAGGTGGGAGGATTGCTGTAGTACTTCTTGAAGAGATGAGTTTTGAGCCTGCGACGAAAGATGGGCAGCGACTCTGCTGTCCTGACATCAGTGGGCAGCTCATTCCCACCACTCATAACCTGTCACCAAACCCTTATCCCTCATAACCTGTCACCAAACCCTTATCCTTCATAACCTGTCACCAAACCCTTATCCCCCATAACCTGTCACCAAACCCTTATCCCTCATAACCTGTCACCAAACCCTTATCCTTCATAACCTGTCACCAAACCCTTATCCCTCATAACCTGTCACCAAACCCTTATCCCTCATAACCTGTCACCAAACCCTTATCCCTCATAACCTGTCACCAAACCCTTATCCCTCATAACCTGTCACCAAACCCTTATCCCTCATAACCTGTCACCAAACCCTTATCCCTCATAACCTGTCACCAAACCCTTATCTCTCATAACCTGTCACCAAACCCTTATCCCTCATAACCTGTCACCAAACCCTTATCCCTCATAACCTGTCACCAAACCCTTATCCCTCATAACCTGTCACCAAACCCTTATCCCTCATAACCTGTCACCAAACCCTTATCTCTCATAACCTGTCACCAAACCCTTATCCCTCATAACCTGTCACCAAACCCTTATCCTTCATAACCTGTCACCAAACCCTTATCCCTCATAACCTGTCACCAAACCCTTATCCCTCATAACCTGTCACCAAACCCTTATCCCTCATAACCTGTCACCAAACCCTTATCCCTCATAACCTGTCACCAAACCCTTATCCCTCATAACCTGTCACCAAACCCTTATCCCTCATAACCTGTCACGCCACCTTTGTCAAGCGCCTCCACAGCGGCAAGATTTCTCTCTAAATCTACTACACTCTTATTTGCCCTCAAATCTACAGGCCATAGTATCAGCGGTTTCACACAAGATGCCATTGTGATCGTTCGACCACCATTTCCTGCCATTGCGAGAGTTGATTAAGGCCCAGGTCTACACCAGTACCAGGAAATGTCAAGAGGAAGAGAACAAAGACATATTTCTTCTCAGAATATTAAAAGAGGTGATAAACTGAACACAGGACTGCGCCTAGAGGAAGGGTTTTTCTGTAGAACACTAAGCTAGCCCTGAAGAGCAGGGAGGAACAGCTGCCCAGTGTCCATGGACTGGGATTCCCATTGAAATGTTACTGTAATGTCAGCAGATAATACTATATTATTGTAAACATATATACTGTATAATGGTGCTTAGTAGCCCCATTGAGTGCAGTGTTGGGGTCAAACTGTGCTCTGAAATGCTCCAAGACCATCACATCCGCTCAGAGAGATGTGTACAGTTCAGTCAGTTAAAGGGTTTATTTGTTGAGTGAGTTTTGAGATTAGAGTAAGTTCAAATTCATGTATCTAATTCAGAGACTTTTGCTGACATTGCTTTCTCTTGTATGTTTTTACCGAAGGAAAATTGACATCAAGTAATAATGTACAGGCCAAGTAAAAAGGCCTCTGCAACTGATACAATCTCACAATACCAGTCCAACAACTAGATCAGCATAAAACGCCTGGTGTCTTTAATCTGGGAGGGGGGGGGGGGGGGAGTCTTTTTTCTTTTCTTCTCAGAGTTCATTCTCTAGCAATGCAGGGCTTTAGCCTGTGCTCAGCATGTTCAGCCTAGCCAGGGAGGTCGTACTGTAGCTAGATCTGTTTTCAATTAGTGCTTATTGCTAACCGGCCTTTGATCAGAGGATCTGGATCCACCGAGGGACCACAGGAGACCCAGGAACAGTCCTCTGAGATTTGGCTTCAGGGTGGATCTTTGTTCTCTGGGGAGACAGAACCTCTCCCTCCCCTAACCCTGCTCTCTGGGGAGACAGAACCTCTCCCTCCCCTAACCCGGCTCTCTGGGGGGACAGAACCTCTCCCTCCCCTAACCCTGCTCTCTGGGGGGACAGAACCTCTCCCTCCCCTAACCCTGCTCTCTGGGGGGACAGAACCTCTCCCTCCCCTAACCCTGCTCTCTGGGGAGACAGAACCTCTCCCTCCCCTAACCCGGCTCTCTGGGGGGACAGAACCTCTCCCTTCCCTGACCCGGCTCGGGTTACAACCCAAACGATACGCAGACTACAATGCTGCTGAAACAGTACACACACAGGCAAAGCTGTGTTTAAAGTCACTTTAATATCACTTTAAATGTTTGTCTAGCAGTGTTATGATGCTGCTTATTTTCAATGAGATGTCACACTGTCAGTATCCTTCCGGTAATGTTACTTCCTGTTCTGTGGCTTTGTCATTGATACCATACATACAGTGAGTGGTGTTCCACCCTGGATTCCTGGATTGTAATAACTACCTTATAACCATAACCACTACTTACTGGTAAACATTATAGGTGTGTTGCCACATTGCTGCCATTATTTCTGCAGATTAAATGGTCTGTGCTCTGCATTACTTATTGCTCAACTGTGTGTGTGTGTGTGTGTGTGTGTGTGTGTGTGTGTGTGTGTGTGTGTGTGTGTGTGTGTGTGTGTGTGTGTGTGAGAGAGAGAGAGAGGGATGGCCAGACACATTGACAATCTTGAATGTATTAATTGTTGCCAGAAAACAAACCGTGTCATCCCTCCAGGGCCGGACTGGCCATGTGGCGTACCGGGCAAATGCCCGGTGGGCCGGACCTACTTGTGGGCCGATCTAAAAAAAAAAGAGCTAACGAACGGCCCATAGAGCAGGGACAGCGGCCCATTGGTCCATTTTCTATACTGACACTGGGCTGGCCCAATCATATGTAGGCCCCACCCCTCCCTCTGTTAGTTTCAGGTGTCATTTGCGTGGGCCGTTAGAGAGCCAGCTGGCCTGTCCCCCCGTCAACAAATCGCGCAGCAGCACCCCCCCCCCCCCCCCGTCAAGAAATCGCGCAGCAGCATCCCCCCCCCCGTCAACAAATCGCGCAGCAGCACCCCCCCCCCCCCCCCCCCCGTCAACAAATCGCGAAGCACCCCCCCCCCCCCCCCCCCGTCAACAAAACGAAACTGAAGGTGTTCCATCTCACCGCGTCGGCTCGGCTAGTGGCCTGACTGGGGCTACATTTCCCGGTAGGAAATATTCACCCAGTCCAGCCCTGGGTCCGGCCGATTGTGGTGGGCCGGTCTGGGCCAAAAATGCCAGGGCCGATTTTTTGTCCCAGTCCAGCCCTGCATCACTCCGGTATGCACCGCCACCAGCTGTGTGACCTTTGACCTTTGAAGAGTCAGCAGAAATCATCAGAAATCCCTTGGCCGTAATTTTGCTGACATCATACCTGAAACATGTACTTCCATGGCGTGTGATTGTGTCAGAGAACTACTGGAAGGTTCACTTCCTCTATTGTATTCAGGAGTTTCCAGGCAGGAAATGTTGAACTGTTTTACACTCTTTGTGAACTTTGTGTTCATTCCTTTTTTCTAGTTACATGTCTCCCGTAGTCCTGCAGTTCAAGGTTCCTGGGTTGGACGTCAGCGTGGAGTGAAGGTTCCTGGGTTGGACGTCAGCATGGAGTGAAGGTTCCTGGGTTGGATAGAAGCGTTAGAGTGAAGGTTCCTGGGTTGGATAGAAGCGTTGGAGTGAAGGTTCCTGGGTTGGATGTCAGCCTTGGAGTGAAGGTTCCTGGGTTGGATGTCAGCGTGGAGTGAAGGTTCCTGGGTTGGATAGAAGCGTGGAGTGAAGGTTCCTGGGTTGGATAGAAGCGTTGGAGTGAAGGTTCCTGGGTTGGATGTCAGCGTTGGAGTGAAGGTTCCTGGGTTGGATAGAAGCGTTGGAGTGAAGGTTCCTGGGTTGGATGTCAGCGTTGGAGTGAAGGTTCCTGGGTTGGATGTCAGCGTGGAGTGACAGTTGACAGTCATGAGGGGATGACGTCAGAAATGTCCCCGCTCTTCAAACCGTAGCGATAACATCACCGTCGTCTAGAGTGCTGGCGGCATGCTCTGAATACCTCATGGTTGAAGGAGAGGTGTACGAAGACCATGGCGGTAAAAAAAACAACAACATTCCCTCGGCTAATATATCCAAAAGCTTTAAAGTGGGCCTAATAACTGCTCCTGTGGTTATTATGCTATTTTCTATCAGAGTTACAACCCGTTCCGGGCCTGGTCTGGTCAGGAAGCATGCCCAGCCCATAAGACAAACAAGCCGGGTGACTCCCATGAGATCATCCACAGCATGCCAGCTGAGTGGCCAGCTACCCTGTCCACTGCCCACTCCCAGATGCTGAAACACAACACACCCGCCCAATATTAGCACAACAAACAATCACAATGACCTCATGGTGATATTTAAGAACACGATGCAGTATTTTGTTAGAACGCCTTAAGGGTTTCCACAAAAGAAGAGCAGGGTTTGAAACAGCAAAAATGTAAATTAAGAGTGTTACTGCTGGGAATGTGGTCAGGCAAGGTTGGGTGTGGCAGGAGGTTGCTCTTAAAGTCATTATTTTAGGAATATTAGGACAGAATCTCAAGTTTCCACTCAAAGTATTTCCTTTGTGTTCTTAATACTGGCAGCAGCTCGATCTACAGTATCCCCAAAATCAAATTACAAAGATTACACACTGTAGGTCAACTCTTGAGTCAAGATATGTAGTTTAAACTGTTATGATGATGATGAAAACGTTGAAAACAACAGGCCGGAGTCGTCCATTCTCTCTGAGTCCATCCAGTCATGGCGACGGGGGAGAGGGGGGAGAGCGGGCGGCCGGTACCTGGCAGAAGGCTCTGGAATGTGGGAGCAGTAGGCATTCTTCAGCCCTGTGTTGTTTTTATAGTCCCTCGCACAGGAAGCCCACTCTGCTGGGGCCTCATTCATGTTGTCTGAAAACCGCTGACCGCTACGCTCCCTATGGCTGCTCTCCGAGACACACAAACACACACACACACACACACACACACACACACACACACACACACACACACACACACACACAGACTCATTTGCTTTTGTCCTGGGGTCAGGGGTCAGTGTACTCTCCCCTCCCCCACAGGCTCAGAGTTTCATTTATAGCTCTATTTACAACAAACAATAAACAACAAACAACACCTGGGGGAAGATGAGGGTTCTCTCTCTGTGACTTCAGTCCTATCCGTTTCAAAAGATGAACTTCAGATAAAGTGAAAGAGTCTGGATTCCTCTTCTGTGCAGGTGACAAGCCTGTGTGATTGAATCACCCAGTCTTCTCCCAGAGTGGTGAGGTCACTTTAGTAAATGTGATACTATAGTCCTGTGTCTCAGAGTTCAGCTGATGAAACAAGATCAGACTTTATACAAAATACTGACATGTAATTTTGCTGTGTGAGCATTTTACACCACCTGGTGTGTCAACTGCTCATGACAAGCGTGATTCATATGTGTCAACCATGACATGTTTTAACTTAGTGAGTAGACCTGTAGATCTTATGAACTTGATGTCATTTCCTCAGGAAACTAGACATAAAATCACAAACTTGGCACTTTTAACGGTCATATATGTATTTATACATGACCAGAGCAGCACAGGGTGTGCTAATATGTGCACTGTATGCATACTTGTGTAAACCTGCAAAAACCAGACCAGCCAATGGCTGTGCTTGTAGTGTCAGACTGTGTGGTCAGCCAATCAGAAGAGAAACGCTGCCTCAGTGCTTTCTGCCATGACACCCACCGACACACACACACACACACACACACACACACACACACACACACACACACACACACACACACACACACACACACACACACAAATCGGATGACCAGCCAATGACCTCCCAGTGTCCAGAATACCACCTGCAGTCCACCACAATGATCCAGCGAGCTGACATGCATCACATGGTTTAACAAGACTGCTCTCTAGTCCTGTATTCTAGTCCTGTATTCCAGCTCTCTAGTCCTGTATTCTAGTCCTGTATTCTAGTCCTGTATTCTAGTCCTGTATTCCAGCTCTCTAGTCCTGTATTCTAGTCCTGTATTCTAGTCCTGTATTCCAGCTCTCTAGTCCTGTATTCTAGTCCTGTATTCTAGTCCTGTATTCCAGCTCTCTAGTCCTGTATTCTAGTCCTGTATTCCAGCTCTCTAGTCCTGTATTCCAGCTCTCTAGTCCTGTATTCTAGTCCTGTATTCTAGTCCTGTATTCCAGCTCTCTAGTCCTGTATTCCAGCTCTCTAGTCCTGTATTCTAGTCCTGTATTCTAGTCCTGTATTCCAGCTCTCTAGTCCTGTATTCTAGTCCTGTATTCTAGTCCTGTATTCCAGCCAGACACACAGCACAGATGAACCTTTAGGAATCAGTGCTGAACTGAGATGTGTGTGTTTGTGTCTGTGCTTGTGTGGCTCTGGGGAAATGTGTTTGTGTCAGACTGGACATCTGGTCGACCGTACGTTTATGATCCCACTGCGTACGGATGTATTGACCACGTCTGCTCTGTGGTCGCCAATCAATGGTCAATCAATGGTCATCAGGGAGTTGACCGCATTTCTGGGAGTTTGGATGGTGGGTGTGTTTGTAGGGGTGTATAGTTTCCCAGTCCTGACCCAAGCTGAATGTGTTTGCTATCAGATGTAGTAATAGACACTGGGAACGAGCAAAGCCTAACAAATAAAGACCTAATATACAACTGACTTAAGTGTTTCATCAAGGAAAGTACATTGACATCAAAGCCCGGTCCACTTGGAAGAGCTTGTAGTACCAGAACACGTCCGGATTATTTCAAATCACGGTTCCCATCTGCAGCAACGGGACACGCTCAGCTTCCAGACCCAAAAAGAGAGAGATTCTGTCCATTTACTGAAGCCGAGCGATCCTCTTCCCTGAAGATGAGCAATGTGCTGCTCGCTATGATGACAGATTAAAAACCAGCAAGACAAATACTGGGTCCAGGGAGAGGGAGACGGGGATTTATTACCTGTTCACGGGGGAAAAAAGTGGCCATGGGTTAGTATTATGGGTTAGTATCATGGGTTAGTATTATGGGTTAGTATTATGGGTTAGTATCATGGGTTAGTGGGCTAGTGTGGGGATAATTATCCTGGGTTAGTATTATGGGTTAAAGGGCTAGTGTGGTGATAGTGTGCTGGGTTAGTATTATGGGTTAAAGGGCTAGTGTGATGGTGGTGATGGTGTGCTAGGTTAGTATTATGGGTTAATGGTCTAGTGTGATGGTGGTGATAGTGTGCTGGGTTAGTATTATGGGTTAATGGTCTAGTGTGATGGTGGTGATGGTGTGCTAGGTTAGTATTATGGGTTAATGGTCTAGTGTGATGGTGGTGATAGTGTGCTAGGTTAGTATTATGGTTTAATGGTCTAGTGTGATGATGGTGATAGTGTGCTAGGTTAGTATTATGGGTTAATGGTCTAGTGTGGTGATAGTGTGCTAGGTTAGTATTATGGGTTAATGGTCTAGTGTGATGGTGGTGATAGTGTGCTAGGTTAGTATTATGGTTTAATGGTCTAGTGTGATGATGGTGATAGTGTGCTAGGTTAGTATTATGGGTTAATGGTCTAGTGTGATGGTGGTGATGGTGTGCTAGGTTAGTATTATGGGTTAATGGTCTAGTGTGATGATGGTGATAGTGTGCTGGGTTAGTATTATGGGTTAATGGTCTAGTGTGATGGTGGTGATGGTGTGCTAGGTTAGTATTATGGGTTAAAGGGCTAGTGTGATGGTGGTGATGGTGTGCTAGGTTAGTATTATGGGTTAATGGGCTAGTGTGATGGTGGTGATAGTGTGCTAGGTTAGTATTATGGGTAAAAGGGCTAGTGTGATGGTGGTGATGGTGTGCTGGGTTAGTATTATGTGTTAATGGTCTAGTGTGATGATGGTATTAGTGTCCTGTGTTTGTGGGGTTCTTATAATACTGTAAGCCTATATTGCTGGTTCTGACCATGAGCTTGAATTCTATGGATTTGGAAATAAATAAATACAAATGGAGTAATCTTTACTTACAATGGAAGTCCAACTGAAACAGGCCTGTTTTATCTGGGTCAACCAAACCTTCAAGGGAAGGTGCAATAGAGCTGAACTCTTATTGATCCATTCCTATAAGAGGAAAGTTGCAGGTCGGATGAGTGGACAGGAAGATGACTCACTACGTTTACTGACACAATGTAATAGTGTAAGTGTTGTTCTCAAGAAACAAAGTAAAAAATAAAAAAAATAACATAACAAAGTACTACTACAGATTTCATCACAGTTATGTGACATTCTGAATCCCAATGAGACATTTCACAGTTCCTGATCATCTTTAGACTAGATAGACTAACGTTTTAGACTGGTGTGCAGTGGTACGACCACACCTGATATGCCCGCACTTTGTGATTAGTGTAGCAATGTGGGATAGAATGACCAGTTAATGAGACAGGATCTGTCAGCTGTATTTCCCAATTTACTGTAGGACAGTGACAAAATGTCATCGCTGTACAACTATTCGATATTGTGGGATATGATTAGTTGCTAACATGTTTGAACGCAGGTGGCCTGGAATACAGCAAGCATTACAATGTATCACTAGAAATATTAACTTTAAAGTTCTTATAAAATCAGTGTTCACTTTGGTTTGAATACAAACCCTGTCATGTTCAGACAACAAAGCAGGTGAACATAACAAGCCAGAAGAGCACATTAGGCAAATGCGAAGAAAATGAAAATGGAGTCTTAATAGTGATCTAATTTGCCATCTGGAGGATGCCTGTGCTTAGAGCCGCGCTAAACCAATTCAGCCAAGAACTCTTTGTCTCTCTTAAACTGTCTCCCAAGCTATAATCTAATACCAGAGGGCTCAGGCTCCTTTCACAGCCGCCTTATTCCTTCCTCTCTCACACACTTGCTAAAAAGGGAAAACGACAACTTAATACCACACTAGTCTGGCATGCTGTGCGCCTGGTGGAAAATGAGGAGATAATTGAGGAAATTAAAGTTCCCTGTTATCCGCAGATGTCCAAGGGTTGGGAGACCTGCTGTATTCTGCATTCAGCATGTTAGCAACATGGCTTTGAGGTTTGCGTCCTGACTGCCCACCATGGAGCATGTGACACTGTAGCAGGAGAGACACATTTGAGAACCCCTCAGGTTGGCCTATTATAAACCTCACTGCAGATATGGGCTAACAGGATTAAGAATAGCTACAGTAATAGGTCTACAAATGTAGATGTCTGTTTTTGCAAAAGAACCTCTCAAATATCTTGTACAGTTTAATCAGGAATAATATTCTGAAATTGGATCTGTGATCATTGAACAATAGGCTAGGAATTGGTTTGTTAGTGTGTGAGTCAATGATCAAAAATCCAAATAGGAATTGGGATATGAAGTTTAATCTTTTATGATTTTTATGATTTATGATTTTCATGATTTAATCATGTGTGGGCTGATGTCATCATTGTTGAGGCTTGTAGGTGCAGATTGTGCTGGATTATACAACTCTGGCTGATCCATTGATTGCAAGTCATCAATATGTATTGCACTGTGTGATTGAGTAATTTAAGTAGGTTAAAGACACTCTGTTCTGACAACTAGCTGACCTGTTAAGATTGTGCTAGGCATATACAAGAAAGTTACCACTTGATTAATAAAGTATTCTTTGATTTTGAAACAGTAGCTGTATGTTGTTATTTTGGTTGACTGTTGTTATTTTTATGGGTTTTCAGCAATGGGATTCCTTTTAAGATGTGACTTTAATAAGATGTGAATTAAGACTGAGCCAATGGGGCGGCTGTGGCTCAGTGGTAGAGTGATCGTAGGGTCGGCGGTTTGAATCCCTCCTCCTCCTGTCCACACGTCGAAGTGTCTTTGGGCAAAGACACTGAACCCCAAATTGCTCCCAATGAGCAGGTTAGCACCTTGCATGGCAGCTGCCGCCATTGGTGTGTGAATGTGTGTGTGGATGGGTGAATGAGAGGCCATTATAAAGCACTTTGGATAAAAGCGCTATATAAGTGCAGTCCGTTCACCTTTACCAGTGTTGCACCTGAACATGGCCACTCTGGCTGAAACATTGTGTTTTAATAAATCTCTTGGGAGCTTTGGAAACTGTGTGCAGACCTCTCTTCTTTCTTCAGTTTATAGTTTTTGGTCGAGCACCTGCCACTTTTCTCCTTTTTAGTTTTATTACAAGGCCAAGCAAAAGCCAAAATACCACCTTCTCACTTGGCGAGTACGGTAGCTCAACAAGAACATGACCTTCCCTTGTCTGAGGTCATGAGTTCAAGCCTTGGGCGATGCAGAATAAACATGCTACTGTCTATTCAGGCATTGTACTGTGTGGATCTCAGACTCATGATTTTTGGACATATTTTTAATTTAAGAAGTTTTAAATAATTACAGTAGAGACCCTCATGTATTTGTCATTTGTCTCCTCCTCTTCCTCCTTCTTCATATTCCTCTGCAAATCATCTTCAGCTGTGATCCACCTTGTTTTTCTCACAAATAACCGGTTGTGTGATTACAGGGGAGATATTATCATTATTTTAACTTTAAATGTTACAGCCATGTGTGTGCCTTTTCCCCTTCCATGCGTGTGATGTTATAACCAAATGAAGATCTCAAGTGACAGCGTATCTACAGGATCTGCTGTCATTGTCACGCACACGTTAGTCACAGGGTCATGAAAACGAGGTCAGCAGACGACTGAATCATCACAGACCAACTTCCCTCACTTCACATTCCATACATTGAGTTCCACAGTGTGCCAGTACTATCAGAGTATATACCAGTACTATCAGAGTATACTGTATATACCAGTACTATCAGAGTATACTGTGTATACCAGTACTATCAGAGTATACTGTGTATACCAGTACTATAAGAGTATACTGTATATACCAGTACTATCAGAGTATACTGTATATACCAGTACTATCAGAGTACACTGTGTATACCAGTACTATCAGAGTATACTGTATATACCAGTACTATCAGAGTACACTGTGTATACCAGTACTATCAGAGTATACTGTATATACCAGTACTATCAGAGTACACTGTATATACCAGTACTATCAGAGTACACTGTGTATACCAGTACTATCAGAGTACACTGTATATACCAGTACTATCAGAGTATACTGTATATACCAGTACTATCAGAGTACACTGTATATACCAGTACTATCAGAGTATACTGTATATACCAGTACTATCAGAGTATACTGTATATACCAGTACTATCAGAGTACACTGTGTATACCAGTACTATCAGAGTATACTGTGTATATCAGTACTATCAGAGTATACTGTATATACCAGTACTATCAGAGTACACTGTATATACCAGTACTATCAGAGTATACTGTGTATACCAGTACTATCAGAGTATACTCTGTATACCAGTACTATCAGAGTATACTGTATATACCAGTACTATCAGAGTATACTGTGTATACCAGTACTATCAGAGTATACTGTGTATACCAGTACTATCAGAGTACACTGTAAAATGTATACTTTAAAAGTAATATAGTGAACAACTCCATGGCCAATAGATGGAATTATGTGTCAATTCTAAAATGTAGGGGTTAAAGTTATCTTAGTGAGAACTTCAAATTGGTGAGAAAGGTGAATACAGACGGCTCTTTCTCAGAAGCAGATGGCTCTTTCTCAGAAGCAGACACCTTTTTTTCTCAGCTTGTAATGTTGCCAGACAAAAGCCAATAAATCTGCGATGACAAACAAACCAAGATGTGCCAAGGCCGTCACACGGCTGTGTTCTCCAGGGCAGCCAGTCTCCATGTTCAACACCAAACTGGAGCCCGTTCATTTACCAGACTAACCTAGAAACTGTGGGGGACGTGTGTTGGTATGATGTTCAGGGAGGAAGACTTTTTGGTCTTCATCACTTACCAAAGGTGAAGTGTTGAGGTGGCAAGGATCCTGGCAAGAGGCGTTGACACTGATTCTGGCACTGGGTCAGTAGCAGTAACTAACACCACAATTAATCCTTCTAATTAAGGATTCCAATTAGAATCCTTCTAATTGAGGAAGTGAAAGAATGTTCTAAGCAGAAGAGGTGCTGAGAAGGAAATTATGTGTAATTAAAGTATAACGTTACATCTTAAATCCAAAGCCTAGCGTGCTAATGACTTGGGGGTATGTTCACCTTTCACAATATATGACGGGTATTGAGAAAGCATGGGATGACTAACATCCAAAACAGCACATTTTAGTTTTAATTTGCTTCATATTTAACGATGGGGATGCATAACATTTTATGTGGGCTAAAGAAGATTTGATACTTTACTAATCTTCTGAGACCATTTCTGGTTTCATCTGACCGTAAAGGAAGTCAGAAAAGTGCCAAGGCCTTGACTGAGGTTTTACAATCGTATCTATGGATTCATGGGCCAGGTGAAAAAGCAGGTGAAAAACCTAGGTGTCATTTAATAATGTTAATTATTTTTACATTTAATATGTCCAAAACCGCTTTTTACAACCTGAAACATAGCCAAGGTTCACCCATCTCTCTCTAGTGCACACTGAGAATCTTAGCCATGCTTTTAGCCATGCTTTTATCACAAGCACACTTGATTAAGGCAATGCTGGCTTGTGCCTCCTGCGCCAAGCACTTTATGGACTGATTATACTTGAAAATTGAAATGCATTATGTGTTGTTTTTTGTTAGGTATATAGGTTTGTGGTATATAGTTGTCTGTATATGGTATATGTGAACACACACCAAAAAACATTCCTATCAACTGTATTGTTGAAATGGCTAAATAAACTTGAATCTCCAGTCTGGCCTACCCAAGAAAGCAACTGGTCAGAAGTCAAAAACAGAAAATACAGAAGCACAAGTTCTGACCAAGACCAGACATACAGCAGAGCACACATAACCCCAGTTTTAAAGTCTTTGCTACCTGTGAGGTCCAGAATTGATTTTAAGATTATTTTATTCGTTTTTAAATCAATCAATTAATGAAAATATATGTGCACCGCAATTTATGTCAGACTTGCTTTTAAGGTCTGAACGCTTTCGAGTCCTGCGGTATTGTGGTACTGGTCTTCTCTAACTACCAACGCCCAGGACTCAGACATGAGGCAGCTTTTATCTTCTCTAACTACCAACGCCCAGGACTCAGACATGAGGAGGCAGCTTTTATCTTCTCTAACTACCAACGCCCAGGACTCAGACATGAGGCAGCTTTTATCTTCTCTAACTACCAACGCCCAGGACTCAGACATGAGGAGGCAGCTTTTATCTTCTCTAACTACCAACGCCCAGGACTCAGACATGAGGCAGCTTTTATCTTCTCTAACTACCAACGCCCAGGACTCAGACATGAGGCAGCTTTTATCCTTCAGGCCCCCAGCCCCTAGCCTGCCAGAGAGCTTGAGGAGAGACAGAACTTACAGCGCAACTTTGCATTCGGATGCTCTTATTGTGTTGCATTCATGTTTGAAATGTGCAATACAGATAAAAAAAAAAGTTTTGTTTGACTGATTGATGGGCGCTGATTTCGGATAGCTGTTAAACTGATGCTTAATGTCACAAGATATGTCATCATGTTTCCTCGTGTCGTTGCTAAATGTCACAAGATATGTCATCATGTTTCCTCGTGTCGTTCTGGTGTTGGTTAACTGTTCAGTTGTTATATAATGAATCAATATTCAACTTCCACGTGGAACTACCCGCAGATTTGAAACAGGCAGAGGGATAAAGCGAGGATGCCGTTAAGCACCATTCGTATTCTTACTGGTCACACAGGCAGTGGCACTTCACGTCAAAAAAAATATAGTTTTAGAGGTTTTAGAGGTATTGAAGTAGTGGAACAACAAAATGTTGTCAGCCTGCAGATGACAACACTAAAGAATAATGATACACAAGTTTTAACTCAGGATAGAGTGAAACAAGGCTTAAAACCCCACTGCTCCCCCACTTCCTGTATAAGACTTGGTCTCTCCCTTGGCACCCCTGTATAGAAGGACTTGGGCTCCTCCACCTCTGATTTGATCCATTCCTACTCAAACAAAGGGGGGCCGCACATGGGTGGTGATCAATGGTGGATCAATACAATGCATTCAAAATGGTGTCATGTGATTTTGAAAATGGGATGCACCAAAAATAGTCATCCAAGTTCAAATGGTGCATGACTTCTCGGACACAGCATTGCCCGTGACAGATGGACTCTGCTATGTGTACGCTTCTGCAACAGAAAAGAGCCTTGTACATCTTGAAATTAAATTACATGTTTATCCCTGACTGCATCATTTTGAGATGCCCTGATTTGATTACATTTCATGCCGAACACAGAGCAGGATGTTAACCGACACACTCCTGCAGATGGTTTTTGAGGACAATGTAATTTCCTACCCATTTAACATCCCCTATTATATAATTGAGGGAAGCCAAAGGCGAAAAGTAATGGCATAATACCATTTGGTATTGTCTTTCTTTTCAATGATCACACTTCTATCTACAAGAAATAAGAAATGGATGAAAACTAAATAATGAATTCAGGATTGAAAATGTTATGCTGCACATGAAACAGGTATTTGGTAGTGTGACACACACTAAATATGCATTTATTAAAAATCATGGGTTTAAATAAATCTGTTACATAGGTTTACAGGCAGCATAAAAAGTCAAACATGTATACATACAGATACACAAGATGTTACAGTAGAAATTGCTTACATTTCCAGAATTACAGTAGAAAATGTTTCCATTATATCAAATACAATTAATACAGTAGTGTCATGGCACACCAGATTCATAATGACTCCCAGAGCTGAGGGAATTGAAAACCACATATTGAATTAGCGCAGTACAATATGATATACAATAGAGAAATACTTCAAATGCAACATATTGACTAATATATTGAGAAAATATTGTCCGTGTGAAGCTACAGCAGATGGTGACCTCATAAGGAAACAATCCAGACCAATTGTTGAATATGTATAATCAAGAGGTGCTCTAGAGGGGTCAATTAAACACATATTTAGGGTTACAGTGTACCACAGACTCGTACCTTAGAGCTAAGAGTAAATAATTGTGCCAGGATAAATGTACCAGGAGGATACATTCATCTTGTAAGCATACAGTGTCATCCTACTTGACTTGACATATTTTACATACACTTAAAATTAAGATTAAGGCCAAGAGAAAAAAAAATGCTGTGCACAAAAATACAAAAATAAGCACTAATAAAAGAGTGGCTACATTTATATTTTTGATTTCATTTTAGCAAGAAACCTAAAAACAGCTCACCAGTCAGAAATGAACAAAACACACAACATATACTCCATCTCAACCATTCAGTCATAATCTCTTGAAATGAACAGCCAAGCTAGATATTGGACTGGAAATGTTGATTTTATCACTTATATTTCCCCAGCTGTGACTGCATGGTGCACCAACAAACCTAAACAAAATCATACTACCTCAGAAAGTGAATATTCATGCAATCCTTAGAAATACGCATGTAAAACGTACATACTGTACCTGAGTTTATGCTGCTATGAGTAATACTCCCACGTATGACAATAAATTGCACAATCATATCAATAGAAGATCTACATTTACTCGAAAACAAATCTACTGTATGTGTCCGTGTAGTAGTTCACAGTATCAAGCCGTTTGATAACCTCAACACAAATCCACGTTTTTGGTTATCATAGTGGGCAATGAATACGTCTTCATTATGTACAACAACCAGGTAACTACACGAGCGACTTTGAACATAAGTAACATCATACTGTTCAGTTCAACTTAATTTTACTTTAAAGGTTATTCACCCTCTGTTCATGTTTTGGGGGTGTACTGTGCCTGTAATAGTAATACTGAATATAGTAATGTAAAGTAAAGTCAAACAAGCCATAAAAAGTAGCGGTGGATATGGATGTTGAACAGGGTGCGTTTACTAGTGGTTGTAAATAAACTGATGATGAGTACTTGTATGCGGCCTAGCAGGGTATTGATGATAGTGGTCATGTACTGATTGTCAAATAGCATGGGTAGAGAACTCTGATCCCGAATGGCTGTATGGTTTGCAGTCTTTTGTCTCCTCTTTCATAATGAAAAGTTAGAACAAATGGCTGCGCAACATACAATCGTCCAGAGACAGAACTCTCTGACCCTGAATTGTGGAGTGCATAGGGTCATACTACCCAGTACTGGTTCTGCTGGATTGTAGAGTGCATAGGGTCATACTACCCAGTACTGGTTCTGCTGGATTGTAGAGTGCATAGGGTCATACTACCCAGTACTGGTTCTGCTGGATTGTAGAGTGCCTAGGGTCATACCCAGTACTGGTTCTGCTGTAGAGTGGGGTTGGGGACTCTAATCAGCTGTGAAGAATCTTCTGGGTCTGCGCCGTTCCAGGAGCAGGGCGGAGAAGGTGCACCATGGGAGTTGCTGGCTGACCGTTGATTGGGCAAGAGTAGCCTGTCGAATACAGCGCTACTGGGACAGCTGGGGCTAAGGGGGGTAACAGTTACCATGGGAACAGTTGCACTCCTCTGAGGTTGGCCCAGATAGGACGAACTGCTTGACCCACCAGGAGTAGACGAGGGCTTTGTAGCAGCAGGTTTCTGCTTCCGCTTCCTGTTATGTCGCAGTAAGACAACAAGCACTACAAAGATGATGACAAGGAGCAAGAGGGCCAACAGAGGCAGGATGACCAGCAGGGGGTTAGAGGCTGACTGAGCGTAGGACTCCACTCGTACCGGTGTGATCTTGTAAGGGATGTCATCTCTTGCAAGAGTGGGTTTCCCAAGAGTCGTAGTTGCCGAGTTATTCCGGCCATTACCCCAACGGTTGCGACCTTTGACCTTCTGTTGGTTCTTACTGGGGCGCTGGGTAGAGAGTAGCGAGGTGGACAAGGCTGGGGAAGCTGTAGTGATATTGGTTGTTTGGTTAGAAGTCTGGAAGACGGGCGTAGTGGTCAGAATGGGACTCTTTGTGGTCTTGAAAAGTGACGGATCGTAGGGTACGACGGTGAACTGGAACTCTCCTCTAGCGGGCTGGTAGTTCTCCGCTATTAGGACGAACACCAATGAGTCGTTCAGTTCTTGCACACCAGTCATGTTAGCGTTCAGCTCGACGGCAATCTTTCCTTGCCTTACGTCTTGGAACGAGAACGCCTCGACTAGTTCAGCTACCTTGTCCTTTTTGCTTTTTATTCTGACCACCTTTCCATACTTTGGCTGGGCGACAACTTCAAAGACGGGGTCACTGCCGCTTAAAGCAGCCAGTTCAGAGGCATTTAGAAAACCTGTGTTCAGTTTGACAGGGATGCCATTGGGAATCCTTACCCCTTTGCCAAATTTGATCAAAGGACTAACTGTGATGTTGAGGACCTGATCCGTTACATTAGCTTCTGAGGTGAAGGCTGAAAACTCAAAGCTATCTTGACCGGACGTAAGGGTCACCATGTGGTAGGAAAGGCTTCCTATACGAAGGTCCTCCTGTTTAAACTGTGTGACCTCTTGGTTGTCCATGAGAAGCTTGCCGTACCGTGGAGGCCTAGTGACCTGGTAGTGAACTGTAGTGTTCCTTCCATTGGTCTGAGCAGCCAGATTCTCCTGGGTCAGCGAAACTGAGGTCTGCCCTTGCTCCAGCATCAGCCCGGTGTTGTTGACCAGTGAAATGGTGATCTCTGTTACTTCAAGGTTGAAGAGTTTGTAGACCGGCTTATGATGGCCATCTGTGACACTGAAATAGAACACTCCAGATGCAGGACTTCCATCGTGAATGAAGTGCACCTTTCTGCTATCAATCTGTGCCTGGGTGAAGGCCACTACTGACTCATTCAGTCTTCCTTCAAGCGCCAAGTAGCCATTGTTTGGCTTGCTGATGACAGAGTACTGGACATCCTCAGGTGGGTTGTCCAAGTCTTCAACTTTAAGGTTTTCAGGACCCAGGACAACAGTGTCTCCTTGTACCACACTCAGGCTGGGGGCTTTGGTCTTCAGCACCGGTGGTTGGTCATTCACAGGGGTTACAGTGATGTTGAACCACTCCTCTACCACCTGGCTATCCTCTAGAGGGCGCTGTGCTGGCTTCCCCTTGGGGTTCAGCCACGTATCGAAGACAAAACGATCATGAGTGGTCTCAGAGTTATCGTGCAGGTAGGTGATGCCATATTTGTTGAGGATGAACTGGGAGAAGTTGGGTTTCTCCTTAGTGAGGTTCCTCTCACCCACAACAATGAAGCCGTGCTGGGGCAGGGACCGGACCTGGAACCAGACCTCCTGGGAGCTCCGCTGGGGGATCGGCAGCTTGGCCATGAGGTTAGAAGCATCCAGCTTGGATTTGTCAATGATGACACTCTGGCCCTCTATGACGACGGCACCTGTTGAAGAATGAGACAATGATACCAGGTTTCCTAATACCATTTTTCATCAAGCTGGTAAGAAATGTGAACCACAGTAAAATAGGCCAGGTTCACATGCAGATTTGTATAATATCTGATCCATATCTATACATACCTGTGTTCGCTAAAAGCAACGTCTTGTGGTCAGGCCCAGTATTCTCGTAAGAGATGTCCATCTTGAAGGTCTGGGTCTCAAGAGATGCCGGGGGTGATGCCACAGAGAATGTCATGGTGTCCATGGCTGCCCATCCAACTGAATCTACGGGACCTTGTATATACAAGACCTTCCTGTGATCCACCTGAGGTAAGAAGATCACAGGCACTCAACATCACCATTATCCACACAGTACGGACAACCATAGTAAAGTCATCATCATTTACCACTGTTCACTTACTACTGCCATTGGTCATTATGCATGCTGTACTTCCATTCATTGTGTGGCATTTTTCCAAAACCTATTCTAACGTATCCAAACCCTATTCTAACGTACCCAAAACCTATTCTAACGTATCCAAACCCTATTCTAACGTACCCAAACCCAATTCTAACGTACCCAAACCCAATTCTAACGTACCCAAACCCTATTCTAACGTACCCAAACCCAATTCTAACGTACCCAAACCCTATTCTAACGTACCCAGACCAGTAAAAGCAGTGAACACACAGAGCGGCTTACAGTGCTACCAACTAGCTAGCTACAGATAGCCTGCCATTAGCATTCTCGCTTACTGTAAGAATAAAAAAGGTCAAAATACCTAAGGAACAGAATATGTTGATGTACATTAGTGTTTTCCCTAGGATGGCAGCGGAGGTGATGAACGTGTGTGTGTGAAATCATGTACAGTTGTTGAATGAACTTGGTCACCTTCTGGTCGATCTAGCGGTCAGTAATATCGACCAAATGTCAAGAGGTGGACATCATTGGATTCCTCTTGGCCTACAGAATCTAGCTATCTGCTTTTGAGCAGCTTGGAGTCAGATCAATAGTTGGTTGTTCAACACTTTGAAACTGAGTTGTAAGACTATTCAGCTTTGGGTGCATTCATTTCGGATTGTGGCATGAAAGACAAATTGTTTCCCTCTGTGGTGTACACCGGAGGTGATCATTTGAATGGTGAATTTGTGTTGTGAATAATGCTTTCTATACATGTGCAGCCCTGGAGAGAGAGATAGAGAGATAGAGAGATAGAGTCTGTCTGTCTGTCTGTCTGCTGCCCTGGTGTCTGTGTTCTTGGTGATTCCTCTTGTCTCGTTAAGCCTTCACTCCCTGCCCTTGTGTGTGTGTGATTGTCTATACCTGTCCCTCGTTATGTTCAGTACCACCTGCACCTCATTACTCTGCTCCCCTTACATGCAGTCTTAGCTAGAAGGGATCATGGATGTATTAATAGAACTGGATACAGCCACTCCATTCACTGACCGCTATCAACAATGAAGCCCTATTGAACCGCGCCATCTTGGCAAATTTGTAGTCATTTGACTATTTCCGGTGACCTTTGTACTTGCGCAGTTGAGCTTTTCTGGCCTTCCGGTGACTTTTGTACTTGCGCAGTTGTACTTCTGTCCTACGCGCGTCCACGTCCACGGTCAACGTTGGCACCGCTTCTAGCTATCGAATGGCCGACTGGTGTAAGATGGATAGCCTAACGTTAGAGAGATAAATGTTTATGGTTTCAGTCTATGGTTATGTTAATAAAGCTAACAATGATGTTGTAACATGCATGCAGCACTGCCGATCTGAACGATTGATTCATTATTACCATGGATCGGTATTGGGATTGATCAAGGGCGAATGTGAAATAGCAGCCACGAACTCAGCGGGTTATCCGAGATGCGGTAGCAGCGGCCAAAGCTCCTGCTGGCGGGGAGTGAAGCTCTTCAACTCGCCGGTCACTGGCTCCCTGGAGGAATTTAGCCTGGCTGCAATAACGTTATCGCGAACGGAATGAATACCATCTACTAGCAAACAAAACATGTTCAGTTATATTTAACCTGTTAAAACTAAGATGCCTGGATGAAAAAATAATTTCTCCAATGGATATATTTTACAAAAACAGGTTAATATGCAAGCCGGTTTTCATTGCTAAATCAAAGCAGGGAGAGCCGGGAACGTGCGTGGACGCGCGTCGGACAGAAAAGCACAACTGCGCAAGTACAAAAGTCACCGGAAATAGCAAAACGACTACAAATCTAGCCAAGATGGCGCGGTTCAATAGGCCTTCACTTTAGATTTCGAATCCTGGGGGCTTGGAAGGGATACAGCTACCGCCAGTGTAGCCGGTGTAGAAGGCTAGTTCCCATAAGTGCAGAGACCGGTCAAACCCTAACACCAACCCTTAACCTTAACCTTAACCAAATCCTATACCTAAGCCTAAACCTAACATTAATCCTAACATTAACCCTAAACTTAACCCTAAATGGCCTCTGTGTTAATGGGAACTAGCCTTTACCCTCCTTCTACACTGTGCTGTAGCTGTATCCCTTCTAGCCACAACCCTCATGTGCATGTTGGATTTCTTTTCACTTGGGACTCTGGTCCTACCCCTGCTGCTACACACACCTATCTTGACAGGGTCATCTTCTTACCATGGCTTGTGTGAACGAGGAGACGTCCAGAGTAGAGTTGTCCGCCTGCATGGCCACCAGTCTACCCAGCTTGGGCCTACGGATCACGCTGAACGTAACGGTGCGGTTGGAGGTGTCACTGTGGTCATTGGTCACTGCCTGCAAATCCCTGTTAGTGATCGGTGTTGTGGATCCTGAGAAGGGAGAGAAAGTGGTCAAAATAATAAAGACACCATCTTGTCAAACGTGCCAAGAATATGTCGGTTTGGTGTGTCATAACACAAGCGACCTGAGGTTCTTGAAACACAAATGTTTGGGTGCTCATTCTGTAAGGAATGTGTGAAGGCAAATATTTTACCAAGACTCATTTCAGGTCAAGCTCTCTCATGAATTTCACACTGGGAAAATCTAGTCATTTGTCTGGCACTTCACTTGAATGTAACCACATAATTACAAACTGTTTTCGCTGAAAAGGTTTCACGACTTTTGACTCCAAATAAAACAAGGTCTCGAATTGCCATTGGAAAAGTCTTTGATCTGAATACAAACCAGTCAGATGCCTTAGATCGTCAAGTAAAGCTCTGCTCACTATTCCCAAGGTTAATTCTAAATCAGCTTCTGGTGCCTTCCGCCATTATGGTCCTACTATCTGGAACTCCCTACCACATGAATTGAGGTCTGCTGCAACTGGGTCTTCTTGTAAAAACAGGCTAAAAACATATCTTTGCACAAGCTTTCAACCTCTAAGTTTGTTTTATACTTTTATTGTCTCAGTACTGTAATTATTTTATTATCACGTATGTTTTTACATGATTTTATATATATTATTTTAATGTTCTATCATGTATAATGTCTTTTTTATTCTTTATGCACATTGAGTCTATGCTTGTCGCATGAAATGTGCTATATCAAATAAACTTGACTTGACTTTGATCTGTAGAGCCTACCGCAGACATCACAAACGCTTTATGACATCAAACTCCAGTGCTGTTACATGAGGACAAACAACACATTAAAATGCATGAGTTCTCCGCAGGCTTTGGCCTAATAAGACTTTCACAAGGAAAATGTCTCCTAGGCATGACAGTGGAGGGTTCTGGTAGCACTTTATATGTGAGATTAATGGTAGCTACCATGTCATAACTCAACTGCCTTGCTGTAGATACAACAGACAGAGGCTGAAGACAAATGATGGAGAGAGGGGGAATCGGGGGGGGGGGGGGGGATCATGGTGGGGAGGGGCACACAGTGAAGTTCATTCATCACTTCTCTCACTCCCACCCACCCCTCTCCCATCCCTCTCTCAAGGGAGTCTTCCTTCTTAGCGGAGAGGAGCTCATTCTTCTCCATCATTCAAGGGCGTTCTGGGAAAACGTGCTGTTGGCCTCTGAATCAGACGTTTCCCAGCCAAAGGTTACGACCTTTCCGCCTCGGTCTACGAAAACAAGTTATTTGTAGTCTGTGGTCGCCCACCTTTGAATACCAGCTGCGCATGAACATTGGATCCAAGGGGAGAGGTATACAGCTAACATCCGTTTGAGCTTCTACAGGTTATTTTTGACAGTGGTGAGATGTCTTGTACACAAACTACATGGAAGCCTCTTACAAAAGCAAACCTTTCAGATATATGTTCTGCTTGTGCGTCGCAAGAGGTTTTTCGACCAGTGTTTCCAAGGCCGTGAGGGCTCAACACCTACACACTTTAGTAAGACGCTCAAAACACAAGCCGTGAAACCAGAAGAGAATGAACACACTCTCGACTCATTAGAACCTCAGAACTACTGTTCATTTCCTGAGATGGATAATATATATAGAAACTGAACGTTTGAAGTACCAGTTCACCAGAACCTCTTCAGTGCCAAATGAAGCGGGCACAGCTTATCAAGTACCCATTCACCCACTGTCTGCAAAGCCCATTCAAGTACCCACTCACCCACTGTCCAGAAAGCCCATTCAAGTACCCACTCTCCCACTGTCTGCAAAGCCCATTCAAGTACCCACTCACCCACTGTCTGCAAAGCCCATTCAAGTACCCACTCTCCCACTGTCTGCAAAGCCCATTCAAGTACCCACTCTCCCACTGTCCAGAAAGCCCATGCAAGTACCCACTCACCCACTGTCTGCAAAGCCCATTCAAGCTTGCCAACTGGCTGTTAGCTGCCACCAACTCCCAAACCAGATGCTGTAGACAGTGCAATGATTGGCTCAGACCTGCTTGCAAACAGTAGGGGCTGGGTCAGTCTATATTTAGCCCTAGCTATTAAAATATAGCCTATGACTAAACTATCCCTGATTAAAATAATGACATCATCCAGTTGAACCCAGTGATGCGCCAGTCTGGGACTTTTTGTGAGTTAACAGCTCATGGCAAAGGTGGAGTAGAAAGAGGAACTTGGTGAATGATTCAATCAAACCAGTTTCCCAGCAGTATGAACCCTTTTAGACTCTGTGCTCATGTCTGAATGTGCTATTCAGCCCAGGAGGGGTGACTGATGCCCTTGATTGAACATACTGTATACGTCCAAACACGCAAGCCCAGAGGTGGTAAATATCTCTTTACATTCACAACATGTACAGTAAAATGTAGGGGTGTAACGATACACTAATCTCACAATACGATACACGATATTGGGTTGATGATAACAATACGATACGATACACTAAGGGCAGGTGTGAAGTGTTGCAGTAGCGCTGCTGTTCACACCAATAGTGCATTTCTCCACATTTCTACTCTAATTCACTGTGAATTTAGAGTTTAATTGTTGTAATATCATGGATAGGCCTAGAGACAAAAGATGTTTGTTACCAGCGTTGTGTAGCCACTAGCCAGTGTTCACTGATATACAATAAACATATCACAATATTGTTTTCACCTTGACGATACGTATTGTGACGTTTCTGTATCGTGATATATTGTGGCACGATGTATAATAACACCCCTAGTATAACGACTAGCCGGCTCGGTTTTACTACGCGGACCGTCTCATTCTCATGTTTCATTCTCAGTCTCGTTTTTGTAAAAAGGGGAGCAAAAATGGTTAGATCAGATAGCGTGGTCAGTGGTTACAACCAGAGACGGAAAAGAACAGGAAAGATATGCAATAGGTTTCAGTTCCCTTTTCAGGTCAGTTCACTACAGTGATGCATGTAGAACACTACAGTGTGATGCGTCTTCCAGATTTCATCTGCTGCTACTCAAGTAAATTTAAAAAATGCTTTTTATATACTGTACCTTAAACACCATCTTTTTGTTCAGCCAATAGTCATGGAAAGACTCCAAATAGCCCTATGCTTTACATTACATTACAGTCATTTAGCAGCTGCTTTTATTCAAAGCTTACAATAATTGCATTTAACGTAGGAAAAGCCAATGTACTACTACTCACCAGAACTCACAAGTGCATTTCCTTTCTAAAACCAGTGATCAAGAGCATAATCTATTGTTATTAAATGATGATCATGGGATGAAGAGGCTTCTGCGGGTTACCTGGAAAAACTTTGAGGGGGCGGTTCCTCTCCAGGCTGAGAACCAATGCGCTGGCTGTGATGCTGAAGATCTGCCTGGGGGCAAAGTTCACCCCGTCGTTGACCTGGAAGTTGAACCCTCCGGACATGGCACCTTTATGTGTCCACAACACAAAAACCTCTGGTTACATGTTGCTCTCTAAAACAGTGGTCCTGTCTGCTCTACTGTCTCAGTTAACGATGCAACTGGGCGTGTCCCACACGTGTGTGTGTGTGTGTGTGTGTGTGTGTGTGTGTGTGTGCGCGCGCGCGCGAGTAGCTGAGATTGGCTACACTGCATATAATTCAACTGCTGTTTCGTTTTCAGGTTTGCATTGCAAATGTTTCTGCAAAGGGATATTTGCTTCTCAGGGGCAAAGAAGCTTTCAACAGTGGCCTCTTATGGACACAAGAAAAACGACCACAATAACTAAGAGTGACATCATACCTCCATGAATACAACAATGAAAAGGCGACATGAAAGGGAGAAGTTATTAACACTGAGAGACAGATATAGAATCCGCTCATTCAATACTCATACCCAAATCTGAATCCTAAAATGGCAACCTCACTACTGACCACGATAGACCAGGTCACTGCATGCTGTGTTGCTTCCCCCCTCACCTGCCCCTCGATGGGTTCCATCTTGGGTCCTCTGACCGACAAACACACTTCCTCCACCTCCCATAAACACTACTTTAGCCACCGAAAAGCTCGCAAATCGATGCCCCGATGGGAGGTGTTTATACTGAGGAGTGCATTTAACCAATTCAAGTCGTTTGCTACATAATGTGGCCAACTTCATTCAAGTCCAAGAGCTAGCTGAGAGTGGTTAGCCTTACCGCTGTGTACAAACAGGAGCTGGCCTTGGTCTACGTGGGCCTGGGTGAAGTTCAGGACTGGCCTCATGGGGGCGCTCTTGAGGGCTAGGTGGCCGTTGCTGGGTGGGGTCACCATGAACTGGAGTTCCTCCGGGGGCGAGTCCTTGTCCTGGGCGTTGAGATCGTCCAGACTGATCTCTGTGACAGAGGCCACCCACACCTGGGGACAAAAACATGTCACATGATCTCTGTGACAGAGGCCACCCACACCTGGGGACAAAAACATGTCACATGATCTCTGTGACAGAGGCCACCCCCACCTGGGGACAAAAACATGTCACACGAACTCACATCATACTTCAGGCATTTCCGATTTATTTTAAAAGATGCATTAAACTTAAGTACGTGAGACAATCACACGAGGCAATCATGAAAGCATCGTTCTAAACAGGCAAAAAGAACAGCAAAGTATAATTGGGAAGCTTTCTTCCTAACAGTGTCCGTGCACACACACAGAGCTATGCATGGGTGACCTCACACAGTGACACAATCACAAGCAAGAAGACCACAGAAAACGTCACATCACTAAATATCGCCGTGGGATGGAGGCCTCCGACACTCAGCGGCAGTGACATGAGTGACACGCATCACAGAGAAGATAAACTACAGAGAAACTTCTTATTATGTCCCTCTTTATCTGAATCACATCTGTGCTGGGATGGAAAGAGAATAACATGTTATTACACTGCTATTACTGTATGTCTGAATCACATCTGTGCTGGGATGGAAAGAGAATAACATGTTATTACACTGCTATTACTGTATGTCTGAATCACATGTGTGCTGGGATGGAAAGAGAATAACATGTTATTACACTGCTATTACTGTATGTCTGAATCACATGTGTGCTGGGATGGAAAGAGAATAACATGTTATTACACTGCTATTACTGTATGTCTGAATCACATGTGTGCTGGGATGGAAAGAAGCATCACTTCTCACTACGGCCAGAGTTGATCACAGAGACATGTTAATAGTCCCTCACACCCAAACCTTTCTCAACATCATTGCAAGAAGTGTACTGTAGTATATTAAGGATATTGAACATTTTAGGTGCCTCCTTATATAACAATCCTTAATAAAAACGAGGCCTATTGGTCTTGGCAGATAGTTTTAAGCACTGATAGTAAAATAGCAATTAGCACTGAGGTGGTCTGTGCTTTCTGTCATGGCGAGGCGCTCGTACTGGAGGGGACACATGTGGGAGAGATTTTTTCAATTAGCACCTGGATAACGTGAGATAAATCGCTGTTGACACCCCACATCTAGGCTCCACAGGGGAGACTAGACACCTCAAAGGATGTGTGTGTGTGTGTGTGTGTGTGTGTGTGTGTGTGTGTGTGTGTGTGCGCTAGTAGCTGAGATTGTGCATGGGGCTCTACTGAGAAACAGGTTGAGTCTCTAGCAAACAGTGAATGAGCCTTTTACTAGATTCACAACAATAAGGACAAAAGGAACAGATTAAAACCAGAAGGACGCACACTTAACTAAGAGTTATTACACGTTAAAGCTCAATGAGAACTTTTTTATGGTTCAATATTCACTTTTACTTGCTATGAGTTTATGAATTGGCCTTAGCAAGACCCCAAAAATTTTTGTGACGAGACTGCATGAGACCCTGTGAATTTATTATTTTAGTATTTCGGTGTACTGGCTAGTACACTGGCGGGAAATCTTGTGGTGGAAACGGAAGTGACACGTTTTGCGTGTCACAATATCAGAAACTTGGAACTTTGAAACTGATATTTTAAGATGAAATCAACAACATAGTGGGGCTTCAAACAACATTATCACACTTTAAAACCATGAATTCTCAGCTTGTGTGTGTGTCCGTGTGCATGTACAAACACAACTCTAATAATCAGCGATTTCACAGGATGTCACAAAGGGCGAGGTCAGCAAACAGACAAACAAGACCATGAGTCATCATTTCCCAGCGAGGTCACATGCTTCTGATGAGCCCGATGTTCCGAGTGTCACGGAACTCTCAGTCCATACAGTACATGCACAATACAGGGGCATCTCAGAAAATTAGAATATTGTGGAAAGTTCATTATTTTCGGCAATTTAATTCAAAATGTGTAACGTTCATGTATTCTAGATCCATTACACAAAGTGAAATATTTCAAGCCTTTTTTGTTGTAATCTTTATGATTGTACAGTCTGTTCAGTATGTTCATTTATACACTCAATACTTGGTGGGGGCTCCTTTTGCACAAATTACTGCATCAACGTGGAGCGTGGCATGTAGGCTATCAGCCTTGAAATATTTCACTGTGTAATGGATCTGAATATATGAAAGTTTCACTTTTTTAATTAAATTACGGAAAATAATGAACTTTCCACAATATTCTAATTTTCTATATTTCCATTCTGCTAACATTTGCAAATGTGTGGTTTCAGAGACGGGTCCTTGTCATACTATTCCTAGCCTCATTAGACTGTATGCAAATTTGTTATTTGCATGAATAATTTGTCACGTACGTATTACCCTTCACCATTGTATAGGAAGGTCGTTTCTGTGGACATCCAATCAATGAGAAGAATTTCTAAAGATACAGTAGATGTGAATACACACACACACGTGTCATTTAACATGTCTGTGATGGAAAAAGGACAGAGAAAAGATGACACACCAAATCATTTGTGTCATTATTCCATACCCTGAGGAAGAGTTGTGGGCCCTTTTCAGAGGAGACCCCAGCATCCTGGTGACCTAGGCCAGTGTTCCTCAACCAGGGGTCCATGGACCCCTGTGGTCCCAGGCATAATTACAGGGGGTCCATGGACATGGAAAGTGTTTAACATATTTATGTTAAATGTATCAACATTTTTTTAATAATATTATATAAGCCCATCATATTTAACAAAACGCAATACTCTTAAGATGAACTAATAGGCTACGGTAGGCTTATTCGCACACATTCACAACTCTCACGTTAGTAGAACTAGTGGAACTAGCTCACTCATTCATGAAACAATGATTCACAAATGATTCAAACAGAGCAAATTAAGTGTCATAGAAGCCATAAAATGTGTAAAAATGTTACTTCTTGTGGTGCCAAAAAGTGTGTGGAGAAAAACCTGCAGCGATGAGCAACTAGCTCCCCAGCTGCGCCAGGCTCATTTGAATGTATGTAAATGAGGTACTTTTAGCTACCGTGCAAAATTGCCCCAAATAAACCTTGCGTCTGATCCACAAACACCATGAGCTAACTGCCACACACAGTTAGAGGTAACTGGTAACTGCAGCAGTCAGCGCGCACTCTCTCCTTCTGTCTCTCCTCAGAACTTATGAGGTTTGAATGATAGAATTGATATTGGATGATATTAAGGGTGAAATATATATAGAGGGGGATTTAAAAATCTGTGTCCTGAAATATGGAGAAAAGCTTGACACACTGGGGAAAGATCCGACTATATTCAAGATCTCATCTATTACAAGAGCAAATTGCATTCAGCGGGTGGTATTGTAAGTGCAGCACATGTAAAGAGCCGACATGCCCGGGCTCTCCAGGGATCATGGCAGCATTACTGTAGCCAGACGAAGGCACCATCATGCCAGGCGTGCGCAAGAACACCTACATGGCGAACTGCAATAATGGGTGAAAATTGCACACAGTTGGCAAATGTGTGGGGGTGTTTGCCAGGGCATATCATTAGAGAAAAATCTTTTGTGGATATCATGCAGATTGCCATTGCAATTGCAAAGTATCAAGCTATTAGCGGGAGCAATCCATTCTCTGTGGATTTGGGCCTTAATGTTATTAATTAATTAAACTATGGGCGCCAGTGGAGGGGCACTGGCACTTTTGGGGTGGGCCAGGCCCCCTAAGGCCCGCCCATAGCGCCGGCCATGCTACTAAATAATCTATATTGTTGTGGGGAGGTGGGGTGGGGTAGCCTGATATCACACAGAACGCCATCTTGTTACACTCCATCAAAATCTTCAAGAATCAGTCAGCTTCGGTGGAGTGGGCGTGTTCGGAAGTCTGGACCCAGGCTAAGGTGGGAGGTCCTTCAAGATTTTTCAAAATATGCCAGGGGTCCAGAGCTCAAAAAAATGCTGAGCACTACTGACCCAGGCAATGACTCGTTCTAATCATAAGTATCAGATTTATGAAACTTTTGTTTACTTGTTTACATCGGGGTCCTGAAAAGTGTGTTCCAGTCCCTCATGACTTGGATGGATCACTGGTGTCATCTTTGTAATTGATCCTTCTAAACTGAACATAGCATACTAATTCAGCACCAGAATAAGCAGAGATAATACTATAACAGAGGTTCTATGGCAGAGGATAGCTTGTAATTAACAACAGCCTTAGAGAGTCTCCTGATAGGACAAGCATCTCATAACATTGCCGTGTGGCACCAGAGAGCCACCTTGTGGCCAGACTAGGCCTACATTCAGAGTTTAACCATCACAGGTTTATTTACCAAGAACATTTTCACATACAAGGAATTTGACTTGGCGGAACCTACACAGAAGACTTGCATATTAAAAAGAAGCAGATTAGAACAAGAAGTTAATTTAACCTGTAATTTCCCCTCAGGGATCCCCTATCTACCTACCTACCTAAACATAATAAAAAATATGAAAATATATACACAATAGAGGTCAAGTAGTAAGACTGGACTATATATAATTATACATAATTAAAAGGCTAATGTGTTATACTATAAATAAATATGGAAAATGTACAGATATCTGTGGTCCTATTAGAGAGGGGCTTCTGAGGTCCACAACCATCTCCACAGTTTGAGCTCCACGTCTACTAATTCACTCAAACAAATATATCATTTACATAACAGTCCCATTTCTACATAATATGCCAATTCACCTGCAAAAGACTTAGTAGATGTGTGAATGTATTCAACAATCTACTGCATCTTCCCCATGGTTTATGTTTCAGACATAAATCGAGGTGTGGTTAATCTCTTGCTCTACGGTTCATTTACAGTCAAATTAACTTTGAACTTTGCGATGAAAGGGAAGAAAGGGCAGAGAGGAATTCAGAGTATTCGGGACAAAGCCTTTCATGAGAAGGAAAGGCAGGACTTCAGACACTTTGAACAGCTGGGCTTCTCTCAACCAGAGCCACTCATCTCAGGTGACAGCTAATGGCCACAGCGTACAGGTTAAACGGCAGGTGGCCGGACATTTCAAGTTACAAAACATATCCAACTTACACAACTTGCTACAGTAGCATAGAATGAGTCCTACATGAATGAGTTGGTGTGAATGGCAGCCAAGGGAGCATTTCCATTTAAAACGATCCAAAACTCTTTTGCACAGTACAGATATGAACTGTTAAGTATATATCAGTGAATAATGAATAGAATACAAGTCTAAATGAGCATGTTAAAAAACCTTCCCTAGCTCTACTATCGCTTCCTTTGTCCTCTTCATGAATAAGCAGAGCAGGCAGTGTCTTTCTGTGGGAACGTTTTGGTTCCTATGCAGACTTGAACCTCCTCCACATAGCTCACATACTTTCCCCCAAGCCAGCCTTGGCTGTTCCCAGCACTGCCCACGTGAACCATATTTAACACCAAGCCATGGTGCCAGGGCCGCTAGTAAAAAGAAAGATTTTTTTTAAAGGATGAGGTTTCAATATAGCCGTGCACTCACCCTAAGGCCCCGGTTGGCTGTGATAACAGGAGGCTCATCGTTGACGGCGGTAACCTGGATGTACACTGTCTGGGGCAGGCTCTGCTTCCGCAGGCTGGTGTCGTTAGCCATGACAGTGAAGTTGTCTTCTGAGGTCTCACTGCTGTCGTGGACATAGTAGATGAATTCATGTTCCACCTAGGGTCAAGAGAGAGAAAAAATGATTAACCGATGAAGATGGACGCGTCCAACTTACTGTAGACAGCTGCACTAAATAAAAATTGCATAACTTTGGGAAATATTTTCCCAAATATTTATTTTCATTAACTATTTCCTTCACATGGGAAGTATGTAAATGACAGACTGTGTCTCACCTGCCGTCTGGTGAAAGATGTTATGGCCACTCCGGGATAGCGTGAGTGCTCAATGTGGCCGTTCAGTGGAGGCCGAGACAAACTATATAGGAAGTTCAGGCCGGAAAAGTGACGGTTGGTGACCCTGATCACTTCCTGGGTCAAGGCCTTTAAGGCACCCTCCTTCAGGGTGAAATTTGACACTTGGAGAGGAATGAGCCGGGGGATGATGTCAACAGACATCCTAATGTCATTGACCCCTGTGACCCCATTGCTGATGTCCAGAGAGAAGGTGTCGTTGACCTGGCCAGGTTCCACCTGCATGTACTGGATGTTACCAGCGTTTATGTCCTCTTGTGTAAACGTCTGTATGGGGGTTTGTTCCGATCCGACAAACTGCTCTCTGGCATCTACAAAGCGCCTGAGGTACCCATGAGAGGGCGGCACTTTCACGCTGAAAACAATCTCAGATGGCAGGTTGTCCTCGTGTGTGACCTGGAACACGGGACAGATCATATTTATCACTTCTATTTGAGATGCTTGCCATGTCACTTCATATCAATCTTACTTCCAGGCTAAAATAAAGATAAGCACAGGACTGAGAATCAGAACTTTCTTATACTGGGGGAAATCAGTAATACAACAATGTATGTATGTATCTCTAAAATTAATCGTATTTCTGCAATTCGCATTCCCACACAACCTTACCTCAAGTTTACTTTCGTCAATCTTCACTGGTTTCCCCTCCTCCACTACGAGGCTGTTGTTGTGCTGGACGATGGGTGGTCTCTGATGGCTTTCCAGGTAAACCTTGATATTGACCCTTGCATCTAGGGTCAAGTCTTTCGCCTTTACTGTCACACTGAAAGAGTCTGTCAGATTGCCATCACTGCTATCATCATGCTGATAGGATATGAGGCCCTTTCTTAGATCGTGGTGTGTGAATGACTTCACTCTGGCTTCATGGTGATACAGTTCACCATTCTTAGGAGCATTGAACACCTTGTAGGTGACCTCACTGTCATCTCTAATGTCAAGGTTGGTAAGAACGCTGAAGTTACTGGTAGTCAGGGTCACGGATCTCCCTTTCTGGACCAATAATCCTGTATTGTTGCCAACCTTCAAGAAAGGGTCGCGGGCGCTCACATCCAGAAGAGTTGAGACAAAGTGCTTCCCGTCTGACACGAAGAGCACAAACCTGCCAGTACTCACCCCTTTGTGAATAAACAACACTCGCTTTTCTTCAAGGTCTTTCTGGCGAAATTGGAACAGCCTGTGAGATGTGTCATTTACAAGAACTAGGTCTCCCATGGGGATTCCACGTCGGGTGTAAACCAGCTGGCTGTCGCTAAAGTCAGTGTCTGCATCATGGTAACACAGGTCATCTACAGTCAGCAGTTTCTGTCCATCCTTCACTACATGGAAAACTTTATCGACAACGCGAACAGGCTTCTCGTCATTGACTAGCTGGACAGATACGTTGAATGTCCCCTCTTTGGATCCAATTTCTTCATCTGTAATAGAAGTCTTAAACTCTTGACTAGAGGACACTATGAAAGTGAACTGATCCTCAGTCGTCTCACTGTTGTCATGAATGTATATGATACGCTCCTCCAGGATATCCTGGTTGCTGAAGGCCAGGATGTTGTTGTAACTAGCGTTGGAGTTGGACAGGTTGATGCGTGCCAGCTTGCCATGTCTAGGACTACTAGTGACAGTGTAAAACATGTCCTTGGTGCTAAGAGTCTCTGCAAACAACACATCTTTTGTGATCAGTTTACTCTCTCCCTCCATAATTGAGAGTCCATCGTTTTTCATAAACACACTATTTACATCGGCTTTTATGGAAAACTTGAAATCATAACTTTGTGTTTGAGCGTTTTTGGAGAACACTTGGAATCTGAACATGTCACTTGTGTCTTCATAGGGTCTGTCAACCAGCTCATATTGTACCTTTAGATCAGTCACATTCCTTTGGCTAAAGGTTGAGTTCTTCAATACCTCATTGTCAAGAAGGAGTTTTCCTTTCTTTGGCGAGGAGAGAATTCTAAAGTAAACATCATCCTCAGGCAGCATCACAACTTCAGAACTGACATAAAGATACTGTGAGTCTAATGTCACTTTCCGAACTTTATCAACTTCTACCACGACATTTCTAACTAGGTTCAAGTTCACCCACTTCACTTTGATTGGAAAAACCAGTTCGGCGGTGGCTCTTGCAGCCACAGTGATCTTGCATTTGAAGAGGTCCGTAACGTTGGATGTCTGGATTTCTCTGAAAGTACTGAAATACCGAAGGCGCTCTTTTTCTAGCAGTCTCTGGGAGAATGAGCTGGTGGGGTTCCATTCTCCGCTGGAGTGAAGCCTCTGCAGCTCCCCGAACTGAGGTGCCTGGAGAACGTCATAACGGATGTCCACTACCTGCTTTGGAGCGTTGGTCTGGATGGCCAGGTGCTTTGTACCAATCACAGACGTCTCACCTTGAATGATCTCAATCCCTGTGTTGTTGGCAATCTTATACTCCAAAGCTACGGCCATGACCCTTAGCACCACTGTATTGCTCACTTTTTCACCATCGCTAACCCTCAGCACTATCCTAGAGTTCCTCATGCCCGTGTGAACATAGTTCACTTTCCCTTCCTCCAGGTCTGGATAGGAGAAAGTAGTGACTGCAGTGCTGGGGTTGCTATCAATCTCCAGAAAACCTGCATCTGCATTTAGGTTCCCCAACACAGAGAATATGAGGTCGTTATGGTTGCTATCAATATCGGTGGCCTTCAACACCTCTGTGGTCAAATGCTTCCTCGAATTCTCCAGCAGGACAAACAGATTGCCTTCAGGAAGACTCAGTTCAGGTGCGTCATTGGTGGGGGTGACAGTAATGTTGTATCGGTACATTTTGTTCTCCTTCAGGTAAGCAGGGACTTCCTTCCTGCTGCTAGAGAAAATGGAGAACATGAAGAAATCACCTGGATCCTCCGAGCCTCCATGGATGTACATAACCCTACCATGCCAGAGGTCCAGCATACTGAAGGTGTTCTCCTCTTGATCCTGGTCAACATCAAGCCTCATCTGACCGTGCACAGGTTGCTCTTGAATTCGGAACATGATCTGAGACTGTCTGACACCGAGCTTCTTAAAGTCTAAGAGAACCTTGATGTGTTTGGACTCCAGGGATGCTCTGCCGCCCTCTGGAACAACAAGGTTTCTAAGATGTACAAAGTTTGACCCATATCTCTTGTCAAGACCCCTGGCCAGAGTGGACATGTGCAGTGCCGGTGTTGGGGTGACGGTATCAAGGCGGGGTTTGGGGACAGTCGTTGGACTCATCGTGGTGGAAGGCTCTGGTTCTTTCTCAGGTTCACAGCCCACCGAGATGTCCTTGGTGAGCACAGCGTTGGGGAGACCCATCTTGGCACCGTTGACTTTGATGTCCTTCAGACAACCCTTGAAAGATCCTCCTCTGACACGCTTTCCAGATACAGACAAAAGTCCCATCTTTTTGACCTCAGAACGAGTACTGTCGTCAATACCCCCAAGAAAGAGAGAACCTTTGAGCTGAAGTCCTTTAGGACGAGAACTGATGCTGGTCATTACTGTCTCATCATCCACTGTCAGCTGGAGGCTTTTTGGGGTAAAGTATAACTTGACTGCATGCCATTTCCTGTCATTGATGAATGTAAGGGAGCGTAGTTCTGTTTTGGTTCCACTCTTTCCTATGATGGCTACCAGTAAGCCATCCTGGACTTCCACAGCAACAAACTCCCCCTCTCTCGCTGAACTGTACAGAACGATGCCCTCTTTGGCAGAAGTGTGCACCACACACTCAAATACCCCCTCCCGTTGGACATTCCAAGGTGGGAAGGAAATGTAGGCTCTGGAACTGAAGAAACTAATAGGGTCTTCCTCATTGGCAAAGAACTGTGGACTGCAGCCTAAGGAAACTTCATAAATGTTCTTGAATCCAGTGTATGGCCTTAAAGATGACAGAATGTCATACTCGTTGAAGACAGCCTTGTCAATGCAGCCACGAAAGCCTGTCAGGTCTCTGGGCAGGTAGAGTCTGTCGAGACCCCCTGAGCCTCCAACATGAAGCCCATCCTCAATGTTAAGGTCCTGCTGTGGTCCGGGCATCTTCAAACTGGTGTGGGAGTTTTTGTCCACAGTTAGGGTGACGTTATAGCCCTCATGAAGGATCTCCACTGAGTGCCATGCCAGGTCGTTGAGCTGGTCGCCTCTTTCTGAATGCAGTAGCCGCTCACCAGAACCCAGGTCCAGCTTGACCTGAGAGAAAATACAACATTTGGTTAACTTTAATTAATTATACAATATATATTGTGAGTTGTGTGTGATACTGTACAGGGGGGGGCAGGCAATGTGTTGCTGTGAATGTACAGTATTGTGAATGTTTTGTTCTATTTATGTATTTTATGTGTATATGTTGCGGTTACGCCACGGCCCTTGTATGCCCAAGACAAATTTCTCCCTTGGGAGACAAATAAATTCTTCTGATTCTAAGGAAAACTGAGGAACGACAACAAAGGGCTTGTCATTTGTAACGCTGCCAGTATTCAGTAATAGAAAGTGCTGATATCTGTGTTCACACGCTCAGTTTAATTTCTATTCTTTATATATTTGTCAATTATAATTGGTAAAGTGATTTACAATTCCTGTTCAAATGTTCATCAATCAACCAATCAGGAACAAGTGCACAGTGAACATGTTCTCCCCCACCCAGGAAGTACGTCTTCATGTACAGTTGTTTAGAGTGTAAGTGTGCTTGTATTTTTTTTTTTTTTACACATGTCAAAAAGCATCTTTTCAGAATGTAATATTTTCACTGGCAGTCTCATCTAAATATAGGAAGAACTGACATTTTGACAGACTGACAGTGAGCTTTGTTTTTGTCTTCAGCAGGAAGAGCACTATTATCTTGCCTTCAGCTATCCTACAACTGTGACCATCTAAGAGTATGGCTGCATGTAGACGACATGCTTGTCAAGACTTGCTAAGTCCCAGATATTCACGCAAGGGTCTCAAGGGAGCAATGTTTATCCTTATCCACAAACCTGGGGACAACTTTAGGGAGAGAAAATGTAGATTTGATGACCCGAGACGGTTTCAAGGGACAGAGGTACTGTAGTTCACCCCTCCCGCTCACAGAAATACATGTGGCGCAGTCATCAGGACAATTCATGTCCCGACATGAAACCTGTAGCCTGAGGAGACGTTCAGTCGGAAGAATTTCCCGTGGGTGACAGAGTGCAAATAATACAAAAACACATATCAGGACTTTGCAAAAATGTTTCTTTTGAACATGTCTGCATTTCGAAAGGTTCTATCTCTGTCATTGTCCTGGGTTGATATCTTGTGACAGGAATGGAGGACGACAAGCAAGTGGTGTCTTCAAGGGGACGAATGTATTTTCTCCTTTCACTCTGTCAGCATGGCTCAAACTCTTCCAGCCCATAAATAGTGTGACCACACCGAGAGGAACGTAAACACTTGTGCATTGTGGGGGAACTTGGGATTGTGGGGGAACTTGGGTGGGATACCAGCAAATACAATGCGTCTGCTGACTGTGTATTCAGAGATTCCAGTAATGGAATACTGATTAGTCTCCCGTCATGAATATCTACTGACTTCTACACTGATTCGTTGGTCTTCAGCTGTGCCTCTCTGTCTAATACTGTATGTTTTTTATATGAATATGTCAAATTATGAATTATGTTATTTTGTGATGTAAACTGCTAAACATGTTTATAATGGGTTAGGGTTATAATACACTGCCATTATTTATCCAATCAGTTTACAAAACTAGAATATTGAATCCATGCATGTAAACAAATCACAGATCAATGCACACTGCCTCCTTCATCTTAACTTGCTCTTAGTCTTCCTCTGTGGGAAGCAGCGGCTGGTATGCAGAAAGACCAGCTTGTTTCTCTGCTTGTGTAGTTGTGTTGAGTGAGTGACACTATCAGCTGGGATAGACAGAGCTGGAGGGGCTGTCTGTGTGTGTGTGTGTGTGTGTGTGTGTGTGTGTGTGTGTGTGTGTGTGTGTGTGTACACGTCTATGTGGTGTGCGAGCGTGTGCATGCGTGTCATATATGTGAGCCGGAGGGGCTGTCTGTGTGTGTGTGTGTGTGCGTGTGCGTGTATGTATGTGTGTGTGTGTGTGTGTGTGTGTGTGTGTGCGTGCGTGTATGTATGTGTGTGTGTGTGTGTGTGTGCACGCATGTCTACGCGGTGCACGTGCGTGTGCTTGTGTGTCATATATGTGTGTTGGAGCAGCAGATGTACGACCTGCAGGCGCCCGGCGTCCAGCTCCACCAGGAAGTGATCGGTGGCGCCGCCGGCCAGAAACAGCAGGCCGCTGGAGCTGGAGGTTCGGAAGCGGAGATGGAGGGAGTTACGGTCGGGCGCCTCCACGGCCTTCAGCTGTACGAAGCCATCGCCGTAGAAGGAAGCTGGAGGTGGTAGTGGGGGGGGGGGGGGGGCAGAAGTAGAAACTGTAAATGACTGAGCATTGCACTTCTAGCAGTGTTTTGTGACTTTTTTGGCTACGAATGGTGTCATACTCAAATCAAACTGAGTTACATCTATTGTTGTAGCTCAGTTGTAGCTCAAACACAGCAGAAAGCTGTTCTAAATATAGCATAAATGTATGTGACATTTGAGTCTAATTATCAGCCTGGTTGCACTTAACGGTTGCCATCTGTACCGGCTTAACACTGGCGAGGCAGGAAAATGCTTTACGCTGGACTGTAGAGCCCAGACATTCTAGCACTATATCTACCCCAGACCTGGGTTGGAACAGAAGTGACTTTATTTAGATTTCCGGGTGGATAGGACGGGCGTGGTGTTACCTTCGTACAACTGCTTACATTATGGCAAAGCATGCCCAATGAATGAAACAGAAGCATCAAAATACCGTTTGAACTCACTGAACTACATTTGCGTATGCAGTAAGAAACGTTTTATAAGTGTCCGCCTTATTCCGCTGGTCTGACAAATTGCACACCCTTCTAATCTCTCCTGAGGTCTCTTTCCAATTTTTTTACCCAGCATGCCTCAGCTCTCCTACCCATTCTCTACCCAGCATGCCTCAGCTCTCCTACCTATTCTCTACCCAGCATGCCTCAGCTCTCCTACCCATTCTCTACCCAGCATGCCTCAGCTCTCCTACCCATTCTCTACCCAGCATGCCTCAGCTCTCCTACCCATTCTCTACCCAGCATGCCTCAGCTCTCCTACTCATTCTCTACCCAGCATGCCTCAGCTCTCCTACCCATTCTCTACCCAGCATGCCTCAGCTCTCCTACCCATTCTCTACCCAGCATGCCTCAGCTCTCCTACTCATTCTCTACCCAGCATGCCGCCTCTCAAACCAAGTGAACCAGATGTCTCTCTCTCTCTCTCTCTCTCTCTCTCTCTCTCTCCTCACTGTGCACTGCGACCCAGACCTGCCCTGGAAACAGGCAGCGGCCCAGATACACAGAGGTAAGCGTGCGAGCGCAGGCATGTCCTGCCCCGACAGCAACCCTCAACCTGAACATGAAAGACCCTGACGTCGTCTCAGCCTGGCTGCATCCTCAGAGGCCATGGAGAGCCGGTACAGCTGTTCCATCCACCCCCCCCCCCCTTTGTCGCTCTACATCTCCCTATAATCCAGAGTAACGACCAGCCATGCTTTCTGCTTTCTCATCTAGCCTCAGCGCAGCACAAAACCCCACGCCTTGAGAGCTCAACACTTGCTCACCCTTATTGTTGTTGTGTGTGTATGAAACCTGGATGGTTGTGTGTTTTTATTGTGTGCTGCCCTCTTGGCCAGGTCACTCTTGAAAAATAGATGTCCTTTAATCTAAGGTTTTATCTGGTTAAATAAAGGTTCCATAAAAAAATAAGACTTTTTTTGTTAAATTCTGTTTACACACTCAAAGGTCAAGTGTGCAAGGATCTTTATTTGCCACATGTGCAAGATACAGGTACTGAGTTCAGTGAAATGCTTGAATGGTCTTGCCTGTGGCACGATGTTTTGACATGAGATTAGGCTTTCTACAGGAAGGAACACAATTTAACCTTCTCATCAATGGTTAAACATTCCTCATTATCTTCTACATGAATGAATGATCATGTGAATTCCATTATGTTTATAACAATTAGCGATAGTGAACAATATAACACGTAAAGAGATTGATGTAAAGAGATTGATTGGTTTTCATGGAATTCTCTTTTTCCTTCACTTGATAGATTATACCAATCAAAAGTAGGTGGAAGGTGTCTTGTCAGCAAATTACATAGGAAACTGTTGGTGGGATACTCTGCTAGAACTTAGTGGTTATATTTGCATATGTGGTTATATTTTGCATTTGCACTGTCATGTCTTTGCACTGTCCTGTCCTGTCCTGTCCTGCTCCTTGTCCCACAGCATGTCGTCTTCATCTGCGTACGCCATTACCCCAGTCAAATTCCTAGTATGTGTAAACAATGTACATGACGAAGTTCTTGAATCTTGCCTGGTGGAACTGTACTCTCTCAATCCCAGTGCAAGGTTACCACCAATGCCAAACTACTGCTTTAATCATCGTCTTTGTCTTCAAGGCAACAAGAGAGAATCTCAAGTTCTTGACTGACTAACATGCGGAAAACAATGCAGCCGAACGTATCGGCTTGGCCGATAATTACGGCCGATATTCACGTTTTGGCGTCATATCGTCTATCGGCTTCATAAAGCCGATATTGCGTCACTGCCAAAGAACCATATAATGTTGGTGACTAGCGCACCAAGCGGGCGTCGCCAAGTAACCTGGAGCAGTTGTCTACTACTACTACTAATAATAATAATAATAATAATAATACTATTAATTCATTTATGTGTGAGCTGTAACATGATGTGTGCCCAGGTGATGACCAAAATAAAAACATAATGTAAACTATTTTATTTGCATATCTTTTTAATTCAGCTTTCTCTCGTCACTTTTACGTTTGTAAAAAAAAAGAAAAAGAAAAAAAAGTGCATTGGTGATATTGAATATTGGCCTTATATATCGGCCACCTCTGAACTTGGCAATTATCTGTATCGGTATCGGCCCTAAAAAATGCATATCGGTCGATCTCTCATCCACCCATCCATCCATCCATCCACCCATCCATCCATCCCACCATCAATATAACTCAGGGGACAACTTTGTCATCCTTATTCTTTTAGCCTCCGTTTCCATTCATGCGATTCATGTTCCACACACATCATGAGAACAGACCAGCGAAGCTGCTTCCCACACTGTCCAGCTCAGTGACCTTCTCCCTCAACCTCACAGGGATGGGCATGTCTGCTCAACTGCACGCCGTTGCTTTTCACGTGACACACAGTCTCATGTTTGCTTTAGTAAAGGCTATTCCTCCTTTGCCTTAGGGACATCCATTTCTTGGAGTGCTGATCAAACAGCATCTAACAGGCATGGGGGCCGGGCACACTTCAGTTCACCTCACTGCGTTAGGAGGGACGTTTCAGAACCCTTACGTGGTTTTAACTGACCTCCGGCTCCTTCTTCATCCCTTAGAAAATAAGACAGGAGACTAACCTATAATCAATTAAATATACTGTATCCATAGCAGTAAATCTCTATGTGCAATAGTCCTCTTTACACAACAGCTGCTCAACAAATACAAAGGATTCACCTCCTCTTGTAGTTGGAGGGGAATGAGAAGATAAGACCTTCCATCGTCGAACAGCCAGGAGGCTTGTCACCACATCAGGACTGACCTTGGTGGTACGGCAATAACGTTACAGCATAAAAGATGTTCCCTCGCTGAGGGATGGGAATTCAAAATATGTTCATGAAAGAGACTGTGCTTTTCCCAGGCAGAGGCCTGTTACTGTAGCCTGGATGTAAACACACACTTCTCTCAATATAGCCTGAGAACAGGAACAACAGTTCTGCTTCTTTCATCTGCAACATGCGTGAATCTGTAAACAATGGGTTGCAAACAGCATATTATCACTGATTCCACAAACCCTTCATTTAAAAAGCATTCCAGGGTTAATTTGAGGTGACAAACATTGTTCACCCATGACAGTTTCAAAAGGACTGATACAATACAGTTTTTATGACCCTTAGCCTCTGGAGTATTGGTCACATCTCATTGTGGACCGACCAAACAAAACACACACGCACACACACACACACACTTTAATCTCCGATGGAATTCAAGACAAGCTACGCTTTTTGAAATACCACTGGTAGAATCTGCAATAAGATACATGTTTGTATTCTTGACAAATGAACATTAAATGAACATTATTCATGGTGAAATACATATGTGCCACAAATTACTCTTAGCATCCAGAGTCTGAATTCAGCAGACCACGCCTGTTCTCATCAGTAAATTACATAGGGAAATGAATGTTTGGATGAAAATATAGGGTGTTTACTCAGAATTAACTTGTCATTGGTTAATGACCCTAGGTGCTCGGGTCAACCTCTCTTTGTATTTATTTCTGGTAAGTTGAGCTATGACCATGTATGAGTAGATCCGCTCAACGCAGACTGGAGGTTTATGACCGTGGCAGTTGGTTATTCCAGTGCAATGAACATCTTATTTCTAGTGTTGCCCTTGAGAATGTGGCTGGCTGGCTTGTGTGATGTCACTGGCAATGTTGCTATTAGCAAGGAGCATAAAAACATGTTTATACTGCCTGGTTATTAGATAAGTACAATGGCATATTTTAAACTTCCCAGCAGCTGTAACTATTTTAGATTCAGTTCTTTAACTGTAGCCTATACTACTAGGCTACAAGAACTATACTAGGCTACATCAACATGTTATTGCATAGGCCAAGTAACAGGGATTGAGTCCAATGCGTTTCAGAATTGATTTGTCAAAATGGGAAATATTAGACTAATCAATATAGCCTTGTAGATCATCATGTGCATATGCCTACGATGGCTCTAGTCATTTTATAAGTATGTGTTAAGTTTATATCTTGTGTGGATGATGTTTTAATTTAGCCTTATCCTGGTTGATCAGGTAGCCTATCATAGCATACCAACAGCATTTCAGTCATGTCTGACATTAATAGAACATAGCTCATGAAGTGTAGTATACATAGCTCATGAAGTGTAGCATACATAGCTCATGAAGTGTAGCATACATAGCTCATGAAGTGTAGCATACATAGCTCATGAAGTGTAGCATGCATCGCTCATGAAGTGTAGTATACATAGCTCATGAAGTGTAGCATACATAGCTTATGAAGTGTAGCATACATAGCTCATGAAGTGTAGCATGCATCGCTCATGAAGTGTAGTATACATAGCTCATGAAGTGTAGCATGCATCGCTCATGAAGTGTAGCATACATAGCTCATGAAGTGTAGCATGCATAGCTCATGAAGTGTAGCATGCATCGCTCATGAAGTGTAGCATGCATAGCTCATGAAGTGTAGTATACATAGCTCATGATGTGTAGTATACATAGCTCATGAAGTGTAGTATACATAGCTCATGAAGTGTAGCATACATAGCTCATGAAGTGTAGCATGCATCGCTCATGAAGTGTAGCATGCATCGCTCATGAAGTGTAGCATGCATCGCTCATGAAGTGTAGCATCACTCATGAAGTGTAGTATACATAGCTCATGAAGTGTAGTATACATAGCTCATGAAGTGTAGCATGCATCACTCATGAAGTGTAGTATACATAGCTCATGAAGTGTAGTATACATAGCTCATGAAGTGTAGTATACATAGCTCATGAAGTGTAGTATACATAGCTCATGAAGTGTAGTATACATAGCTCATGAAGTGTAGCACACATAGCTCATGAAGTGTAGCATGCATCGCAGTGTAGGTGTGAATGTTCGTGTATCAGAACATTTATCGGAAGGCTTGCCATGAACAACAGGCTCTAGGCGATGGTAAAACTTCAAGGATTCCTTCACCTCCGCTTGAAAGGTGGGCTTGTCAATACACTGTAATAAGCTACGCGTCTGTCTGCTCATCATAAACTGGACAAAGTTTTGTAGAACTCAATGACAAATTAACAAATCAGTATCCAAAGCACTGAAATCAGACCAGCAAAGCACAGCATCGGTGAAGAAGTTGGGTTCTTACCTCCCAGGGCCAGTCCGCTTACGAGCGACCACACCAGCCCGTAGAAACACAGCTTATTCAGGTTTCTCCCACCAGATTCCATGTTCTCCCGCTGGATGTGTGTTCAGAATGAACCACGACAGTTACATATTTACAGATAAGCGACACTGTTTAAGATTTCGGTCCCGTTTTCGACCCGCTTCATTGAGAAGTTGGGCTCTTCTCTCACTCCCACCGAAGCAGCCAGTTGGTTTTAACTCCTCCTGTAAAGCTCTGTTCTCAAACCCGCTCCAACCCGCCTGTGGCCGTCGGTGGGAAAACCACTTGGGATAAATCTCATTGGATAAAACTAAAGAAAAAGATCCTTAATTTTAAGGAAAACTCAATTACAGAAGAATTATCCAAATGTCTCTCCCACGGGGTTTCCAGTTAAAATACACAACGCAGACGAATTGAAATCTGTCACAAATGCATAATAAGGGGTTATTAACCCTAATGAGGCATTGCAAAATGCATAAAACAGTGCATATTAAAGGGTTTATAAGGCACTGTTCTCACTTTAGATCTGGTTCTTGCAAAATGCATAATAACGTGCATAATATGTGCATAATTAACAGATAAGTAAGTAGGCTAGAAGAAACTAATAAGGCTTGTATTATTGTTCTTAAGCAGTTTATAAACTGTTTCTGATAAATGTCTCATCTTAACAATAAACATTCATAATACATGTATTAACACTTATACATGTCTTATTAACATGTATTCATGTTAATCAGCATCAATAGGGACCTTAGTACCTATTAACTAATGCTTAATAAGATGACCTTAATATAAAGTGTTACCGTGTTGTTGTTTTGTTTTTTATCTGACTGCATGATATCATGCCAGTATTATTCCCTTCTCTTAATTTTGTCAGCGCTCAACAGTGCCCTCTGGTTTCGTAGTGAAAATAAGCAGGAGCGTGTCGATTCCCAGGGTCTTCCCAGGGTCCTATGTTCCCAGGGTCCTATGTTCCCAGGGTCCTATGTTCCCAGGGTCCTATATGTTCCCAGGGTCCTATGTTCCCAGGGTCCTATGTTCCTAAAGTCCTATGTTCCCAGGGTCCTATATGTTCCCAGGGTCCTATGTTCCTAAAGTCCTATGTTCCTAAAGTCCTATGTTCCCAGGGTCCTATATGTTCCCAGGGTCCTATATGTTCCCAGGGTCCTATGTTCCCAGGGTCCTATGTTCCTAAAGTCCTATGTTCCTAAAGTCCTATGTTCCCAGGGTCCTATATGTTCCCAGGGTCCTATGTTCCCAGGGTCCTATGTTCCTAAAGTCCTATGTTCCCAGGGTCCTATGTTCCCAGGGTCCTATGTTCCCAGGGTCCTATGTTCCCAGGGTCCTATGTTCCTAAAGTCCTATGTTCCCAGGGTCCTATGTTCCCAGGGTCCTATGTTCCCAGGGTCCTATGTTCCCAGTATCCTACAGTATGTTCCCAGGGTCCTATGTTTCCAGGGTCCTATGTTCCCAGGGTCCTATGTTCCCAGGGTCCTATGTTTCCAGGGTCCTATGTTTCCAGGGTCCTATGTTCCCAGGGTCCTATGTTCCCAGGGTCCTATGTTTCCAGGGTCCTATGTTCCCAGGGTCCTATGTTCCCAGGGTCCTATGTTCCCAGGGTCCTATGTTCCTAAAGTGTCATGTTCATCCATCAAATCAACACAAAATAATACTTTTTCTTGTACCACTTATGCCTATTAACTGTAAGGGTTCTCTCATTCCACAAGGTGGAGCCATGTGTGAAATTGTGTAAAGGTCATTTTCCAGTAATGCAGTAGGTGTTTATGGAAATTCGACGGTTTGGTAGGCAGCTTGGAAATCTCAAAATCACATCTCAGCAAAAATACCAACCCTCCCACTTTCCGGAATATACATTGTATTATGTGAAACCATATCGAACCAGGCTGTGCCAAATATGCTTTATCAAATTTAACTTGAACACTCCAAGATTCAAATTTAATGGCTTGTAGATCACCATTCTTATAATCTTTTATCACCTGAACTTTATTTACTTAGTGGGTTTTATTCCTAGATAATGAAATTACAAGTTGTATAGTTAACCGCAGATGCTAATATTCGCTTACAAAAATGAGGGGCTTTGATTTAACACACTAGATGGGCAGCCTGCGCCTCTGCGCCCCCTAGCGGTGATTGAGGACAAAGCGCCGAGATTCTAGATTCTGTCAAATGTGACAGCAACAGAGGCCAATTATGCATTTTTACAATTGACATCGAGGGTACAACCAAATAGGCTAAAATCGACAATTAGATTCGTTCAGTAGCAATTGTTTTGTGGTCCCTGTAGTTTGGTGTAATATCCGCAGTGTAGCAGGCCTATGCACTGTATGTACTGTATGCTGCATATGTCACTAGAGTGGACAGCCCAGTCCCAAACATGGCTCTGAAACCACGAATTGTGTGCATTTTTATTGGCTCACAAACATATCGGTATAAACCCTACACAACACATGGCTACGTGGGTAATATTAAAGCACGTTTGCACTTAAGCACAACCGTGGATGTATGCTATTGGTTATCAACAGTCAACAAAAGGCAAAACACACTGTCTTTATTCCCTTTAAGTTACAGCGAGATAAGCCTAGTAATGACGGCTTACATTAGCCAATAGCGGTCGCGCCTTAAACCACGTTAGCCATTTAGTCCCGCCCCCTACGAAATAAACACCAATAGAAAGAAGGAGCTGCCAGATGGTACAGTATAGTACATTATAGTACAGTACCGCGGCCATCGTGATGGTCTGAGACACCGGCATCTACGACCTGCAATCTGCAAGCACCGGAATGGTAAAATAACCCATTGAGTTGTTCTCCTACTGAGGCTTTGCGCTGGGATATTGCGCATGTTGCGGATTTAAATGTGTTTTCCTTCCGGAACCAGTTGAGGTTTCATAACCTTGACATAATGATAGACCAAGCGCCCGCTGTAGCCTATCTAGGACAATACCTCCTTTTAAAACATTGGACTAGCCTATTTAAAACAAACAACCCTTCCTCTGTTAAGAAGCTATTGCTAAAGTGAGCCTTGATGCCTTACGGCATATGCAATTGCTGATTAGGCGTGTAGACTATAACTAGGATTCAGCAAGCATGCCATTGACATATTGTAGGCCTTTAATATACCAGTACGACTGATAACATCACGTTTTGGTTGGTTTAGTGAAATAGCACAACCTGACAGGTCATTATGTCACCGGGTCTTCTGTGTTGTAACATTCATCCAGCCCTGATTCGCCTACCTGGCATTTTTATCCCCGGTAGAGGCGCACACTTGCGAGTTCATTATGTCCGTCTGATTCATAGGCTATCTATACCAAGTTGCTTCTGCGTTGGTATCACACAAGAAGATATTGTTTTATAATATAATTAAATAGAATCTCGTTTCATAGCAAAGGCTACATGTAGTTGGCTACTTATTTTCATTTTGAGAATGAACTCTAGAAATAGAATAGAACGTTTATTTGCCATAATACAGACGTGGACACAATTGTTGGTACCCTTTCGTTAAAGAAAGAAACACCCACAATGGTCACTGAAATTACTTGAAACTGACTAGAGTAATAAATAAAAATTAACTGAAAATTAACGGGTTTAGATCAGGGCTCATAGAAGGCCACTTCAGAATAGTCCAATGTTTTGCTCTTAGCCATTCTTGGGTGTTTTTAGCTGTGTTTTGGATCATTATTCTGTTGGAGAACCCATGACCTGCGACCGAGAACAAGCTTTCTGACACTGGGCAGCACATTTCACTCCAGAATGCCTTGATAGTCTTGAGATGTCATTGTACCCTCCTGCACAGATTCAAGACACCCTGTGAAGGTCTTGATAGTCTTGAGATGTCATTGTACCCTCCTGCACAGACTCAAGACACCCTGTGAAGGTCTTGATAGTCTTGAGATGTCATTGTACCCTCCTGCACAGACTCAAGACACCCTGTGAAGGCCTTGATAGTCTTGAGATGTCATTGTACCCTCCTGCGCAGACTCAAGACACCCTGTGAAGGTCTTGATAGTCTTGAGATGTCATTGTACCCTCCTGCACAGACTCAAGACACCCTGTGAAGGCCTTGATAGTCTTGAGATGTCATTGTACCCTCCTGCACAGACTCAAGACACCCTGCGCCAGATGCAGCAGAGCAGCCCCAGAACATAACCAAGCCTCCTCCATGTTTCACAGTAGGTACAATGTCTTTCTTTGTTTGCTTGATTTTTGCCTCTGTGAACATAGAGCTGATGTGACTTACCAAAAAGCTCCAGTTTTGTCTCATCAGTCCAAAGGACATTCTCCCAGAAGCTTTGTGGCTGGTCAATATGCATTTTGGCAAATTCCAGTCTCGCTTTTTTATGATTTGCTTTTAACAGTGGACAGAGTCCTCCTCGGTCGTCTTCCATGAAGTCCACTTTGGCTCAAACAGCGACCGATGGCGCAATCTGACACTGATGTACCTTGACCTTGGAGTTCACCTCTAATCTCTTTGGAAGTTGTTCTAGGCTTGTTGGTTACAGCTTAGGTCTTATAGCTTTCACCTTTAACATGCTCGTCTATCATTTTCTTTCTAATCTCCTGAGACAACTCTCTCCTTAGCTCTCTGTGTCCATGTTCAGTGTGTCCATGTTCAGTGTGGTTCACACCATGATGCCAAACAGCACAGTGACTACTTTCACCCTTTAAATAGGCAGACTGGCTGATTACAAGTTTGAAGACACCTGTGATGCCAATTAGAGGACACACCTTAGCTTAACATGTCCATATGGTCAAACTATTTTCAATCTTTTCTAGGGGTACCATCATTTTTGTCCAGGCCAGTTTCATTAGTTTGTTTTTTAAAATGATTCAAAAGCAATGTCTGATTTTCATTAGTTAATTTTCAGTAATAAAAAAAACAAAAAACTTTCAAGTTATTTCAGTGACCATTGTGGGTTTTTCTTTCTTTAACGGAAGGGTACCAACAATTTTGTCATGGCTTGTCCTCACAGTATCTTATCAGCACTAAGTTCCTCATTCAAGTTCCTAGGAACACAGCTAGACATTATAAGGCTCTCCATCTGGCAATTTATTATCCGTCATCTGTACTCACATCTGTCAGTAGTCACTTGAGTAGTGCTTTGCTCTTCTCTGTGGATAAGCTTTAATATTAACTGTTCTATACTTTGTCCATTTCTTTCTTGCCTCCCATACAGAATACAACTCTACGATAAAACATCTCAACTTGGACTTAAAAATGTAAGCACCATAGTCTAATTTGTCTAATAGTCTAATTTTTGACACAGTAATGAAATCGACTGCGTAATTGAAAGAGTGGTTTCCCTCCCTCTCCAGGATTGGACTGAGACACCACGTGTCCTTGCCCATGGCAGCCGGCGCCCTGCTGGTGGGCATCCCCTACTCCATCTCCCTGGTGGCTCAGTGGTTCTACGGCTGGCCCAACAAACCCGGATACAAGAAGTACATAGAGGCCCTGAAGCCAAGGTGACTGGTCCAGGATCTGCTGTTGAGCTAGAGACTGTGTTGAACCAGAGACTGTGTTGAACCAGAGACTGTGTTGAACCAGAGACTGTGTTGAACTAGACACTGTTGAACCAGAGACTGTGTTGAACCAGAGACTGTGTTGAACTATAGACTGTGTTGAACTAGAGACTGTTGAACCAGAAACTGTGTTGAACCAGAGACTGTGTTGAAGCGGTTCTGTGTTGAACCAGAGACTGTGTTGAAGCGGTTCTGTGTTGAACCAGAGACTGTGTTGAACCAGAGACTGTGTTGAACCAGAGACTGTGTTGAAGCGGTTCTGTGTTGAACCAGAGACTGTGTTGAAGCGGTTCTGTGTGGAACCAGAGACTGTGTTGAAGGGGTTCTGTGTTGAACCAGAGACGGTGTTGAAGGGGTTCTGTGTTGAACCAGAGACGGTGTTGAAGCGGTTCTGTGTTGAACCAGAGACGGTGTTGAAGGGGTTCTGTGTTGAACCAGAGACGGTGTTGAAGGGGTTCTGTGTTGAACCAGAGACGGTGTTGAAGCGGTTCTGTGTTGAACCAGAGACGGTGTTGAAGGGGTTCTGTGTTGAACCAGAGACGGTGTTGAAGCGGTTCTGTGTTGAACCAGAGACTGTGTTGAACCAGAGACTGTGTTGAACCAGAGACTGTGTTGAAGGGGTTCTGTGTTGAACCAGAGACTGTGTTGAAGGGGTTCTGTGTTGAAGGGGTTCTGTGTTGAAGGGGTTCTGTGTTCCCGTGATGAGCCTGACCTGCGTGTCCCTCTCTCTCAGGAGGATCTACTGTCTGACCAGAGCTGTGCTGGAAACGCTCAAGTACTTGCAGTACGGAAAACTCTACTTTCAATGGAAGTCTTGGTACAAGAATGACAAAAACCGCCAACATTATGAAAAAGTATGTATGTTTTGATGTATGTATGTTTTGATGTATGTATGTTTTGAGTCATTTTAGCGGTTTTTAATGAGGAAAAAAGTGCTTAGTGAGGCCCTAAATATGTAATCTTTCAATATTGCTGATAGTACGTAAATGTTCATAAAGATTATGGAGCTGTGATTTGTTCCCCTGTCCCAGGGAATCACGTTTGGTCGCAGAGGGAACCAGCTGGACCTGTACTACTCCCCCACCGTGGGCCAGTCGGGCCGGAGGCCCGTACCCGTGGTGGTCTTCATCTACGGCGGAGCCTGGGGCTCCGGAGAGAGGTCCACGTACTGCCTGCTGGCCATGCAGATGGCTAAGGAGTTGAGCGCCACGGTCATCTGCCCCGACTACTGCACCTATCCAAGGGTAAGCCTCCCATCTTTTTTCAGTTTTTTTTTTAGATTAGGAAAGTATAAATTGTAAGCTTTCAAATGATGTGCCATGCATTGAGATCTGCAAATATTTGAGGAAGATATGCTTCTGGGAAGGTTGGTACACCTGAAGTCGTTAAGCAGAGAAAAGGGACTTTAAAGATTCAGAACTGTTCACACTTGTCACAGGACATGGATTTTGATGACAAAATATGATACATTTAGTGATGCTTAAACTGTTGTTTGTTATATAGAGTGGGTTCCTCGCAAGTTCAGTTTTCATAATATAAATAAAAGGAAATTAGGAAAAAAACAAAATGTACCGGTTTTTTTCCCTCTAGTGCATTTTGAGGATTGCAGACATCAGGACCAAACCTCCAGTGGCGGTCACATATGTGCTAACAGAGTCAGACTAAAGACTCATGTGACAGCGGTCACGGAGTCAGTATTGCTTCCACCCTCACTTACTCAAGCTCGGCTCGATCTGACTTCAAACATGAGCCCACCACTCATAACCCACTCACTCGTAACCCGAACCCTATGCCACCAAAAAGCAAGCGATTTGACGGTGCAAGTGAGCGATATTTATCCTGAGGAGTGAGTTAAAACTTTGCTACACTAAAAGGTGACATTTCTTTTCATTCTTTTCTAGGGGAATGTTTTGTGTATGATTCAAGATATTGCTGACTGCCTTGTGTGGGCAAGAGAGAGCGGACATAAGTTCAGATTTGACAAGGTAAGTTACTGATGCAATGGTTGAAAATGTAAACGTGATATCATAACTGAGCATACAGTAACTTAATATGTTGACCTTATTGACAGTGTGTTTGTATTGTTTACATTCAAGAATCCAAAGAGAGAGAGAAGAAACAAGTTAAAGGGATAGTGTGCTATTTTGGACATTTAGCCCTATTTGTGGTCTGTTGACCATGAACCTGAAACATAGAGAGCATAACATCACTGATGGTTCCAGTATTGAGCTAGTTGACGTTTTTCTGCAGGATCTCACTGGGCTACAATGGAAGTCAATGGGGCAACCGTGAATGCATTGGAACAACTATGATAAATGTGCTTTTCCAAGACGGGAAGCACAGGGTGTAATCTTACCAGTCTCAATATGCTCTCCTGTGAAATGTATCGCATTCTGAATATTTTTACATTTTTGGCATGGCCTGGACATAAGCATTCCCCTGGCGCTTGTTTTCACTGCTCCCATGGAGGACTATGTGCGAGTCATGCCAAACACCTAAAGATATTCGGATTGTGATACACACATTCACAGATACATTTTCCTCAGTTGCTCTTGCTAAGCAGTTCTGGTAGTTAGGTGTGATTGTGTGTTTTGTCTTTCCTCAGGATAATATTGTGTTGATAGGCCATTCGGCGGGTGCTCACCTGTCTGCTCTGACCACTCTCTTCCTTATCGAGGGGCGAGCAGAGCTGTTCATAGAGGCAGCCAAGCAGCAGGAGGTCACAGCTGCTATCAGAGGGGTCATCGGTGAGCATCCCTGATTGGTTCATAGAGATGAGTGGGTTTCAGAATGTTCAGTGATGGCACATCTGTGTATGTAACCCAGTTGTATCTATCTATCTATCTATCTATCTATCTATCTATCTATCTATCTATCTATCTATCTATCTATCTATCTATCTATCTATCTATCTATCTATCTATCTATCTATCTATCTGTCTGTCTGTCTGTCTGTCTGTCTGTCTATCTATCTAGCTATCTCTCTCTCACACACACACACACACACACACACACTAAACACTGCAGGGCTGCACAAGTATAGAAAGCATTACTCACAAATAAATCGGGCAGATAAATCGACAGAATCAGTTAGAGTTCACCATTCAAATCATCACCTCTGGCATATACACCGAAAGGAACTATTTTTATTTCATGGTACAAACTGAAAGGAATGAACCCATTACTGAATAAACTCTGTTTCATCAGTGTTGAACAACTATTGATCTGACTGTAGATAATATTTAGCTTCTGAGATCTATGCCCATTCAAAACCGCCATGACGTGGCTTCCCCTCTATTGTACGACCGTATTTCACCATTCAGACCCAATTGAATGGCGGTCAATTGTCCGGTATTCTCTGTGCTTATAGCGACAGTAATCAACTCTAAGCTGCTCAGAAGCGGATAGCTAGATTCTGTAGGCCGCTAGCTGGTAGCATTGTAAGCCGCCCCTTGGTATCATGGATCCTGGTATGGGGTTGACCGTAGCACTGGATGGGAGCGTATCCTTCCACCCGGAACTACGCCCGTCAAGAACCTCTGATCAAAACAACTTCGCAGGCGACACTGCACATCAGGGTGCTGAGAAATAGAGCCGCCAGATGTCAACTTCATACATCAGCTGGTTCTGGAGATAATCATGGACATAGCCCCGAGACAGAGAGAGACACATAGCCCCGAGACAGAGAGACACATAGCCCCGAGACAGAGAGAGACACATAGCCCAGAGACAGAGAGAGACACATAGCCCCGAGACAGAGAGAGACACATAGCCCCGAGACAGAGAGAGACACATAGCCCCGAGACAGAGACACAGACACATAGCCCAGAGACGGAGAGACAGACACATAGCCCCGAGACAGAGACACAGACACATAGCCCCGAGACAGAGAGAGACACATAGCCCCGAGACAGAGAGACAGACACATAGCCCCGAGACAGAGAGACAGACACATAGCCCAGAGACAGAGAGAGACACATAGCCCCGAGACAGAGAGAGACACATAGCCCCGAGACAGAGACACAGACACATAGCCCCGAGACAGAGACACAGACACATAGCCCCGAGACAGAGAGAGACACATAGCCCCGAGACAGAGAGAGACACATAGCCCCGAGACAGAGAGAGACACATAGCCCCGAGACAGAGAGAGACACATAGCCCCGAGACAGAGAGAGACACATAGCCCAGAGACAGAGAGAGACACATAGCCCCGAGACAGAGAGAGACACATAGCCCCGAGACAGAGAGAGACACATAGCCCCGAGACAGAGAGACACATAGCCCAGAGACAGAGAGAGACACATAGCCCCGAGACAGAGAGACACATAGCCCCGAGACAGAGAGACACATAGCCCCGAGACAGAGAGAGACACATAGCCCCGAGACAGAGAGAGACACATAGCCCCGAGACAGAGAGACACATAGCCCCGCCCCCGAGACAGAGAGACACATAGCCCAGAGACAGAGAGAGACATAGCCCCGAGACAGAGAGACACATAGCCCCGAGACAGAGAGAGACACATAGCCCCGAGACAGAGACACAGACACATAGCCCAGAGACGGAGAGACAGACACATAGCCCCGAGACAGAGACACAGACACATAGCCCCGAGACAGAGAGAGACACATAGCCCCGAGACAGAGAGACAGACACATAGCCCAGAGACAGAGAGAGACACATAGCCCCGAGACAGAGAGAGACACATAGCCCCGAGACAGAGACACAGACACATAGCCCCGAGACAGAGACACAGACACATAGCCCCGAGACAGAGAGAGACACATAGCCCCGAGACAGAGACACAGACACATAGCCCCGAGACAGAGACACAGACACATAGCCCAGAGACAGAGAGAGACACATAGCCCCGAGACAGAGAGAGACACATAGCCCCGAGACAGAGAGAGACACATAGCCCCGAGACAGAGAGAGACACATAGCCCCGAGACAGAGACACAGACACATAGCCCCGAGACAGAGACACAGACACATAGCCCCGAGACAGAGAGACACATAGCCCAGAGACAGAGAGAGACACATAGCCCCGAGACAGAGAGAGACACATAGCCCCGAGACAGAGACACAGACACATAGCCCCGAGACAGAGAGACACATAGCCCAGAGACAGAGAGAGACACATAGCCCCGAGACAGAGAGAGACACATAGCCCCGAGACAGAGAGAGACACATAGCCCCGAGACAGAGAGACACATAGCCCCGCCCCCGAGACAGAGAGAGACACATAGCCCCGAGACAGAGAGACACATAGCCCCGAGACAGAGAGAGACACATAGCCCCGAGACAGAGAGAGACACATAGCCCCGAGACAGAGAGAGACACATAGCCCCGAGACAGAGAGAGAGAGAGAGACACATAGCCCCGAGACAGAGAGAGACACATAGCCCCGAGACAGAGACAGACACATAGCCCAGAGACAGAGAGAGACACATAGCCCCGAGACAGAGAGAGACACATAGCCCCGAGACAGAGAGAGACACATAGCCCCGAGACAGAGAGAGACACATAGCCCCGAGACAGAGAGAGACACATAGCCCCGAGACAGAGAGAGACACATAGCCCAGAGACAGAGAGAGACACATAGCCCCGAGACAGAGAGAGACACATAGCCCAGAGACAGAGAGACACATAGCCCAGAGACAGAGAGAGACACATAGCCCCGAGACAGAGACAGACACATAGCCCCGAGACAGAGAGAGACACATAGCCCCGAGACAGAGAGAGACACATAGCCCCGAGACAGAGAGACACATAGCCCCGAGACAGACAGAGAGACAGACATGGTCCGTGCCATTTAAGATAGTCCATTCTACTCAGGGGTCCTTCTACTTTTCAAATCCACAGAATTGAGATGTTGAGGAGCTTCGTTGCTCGTCTGGTCCTTGTTCTATGTGTTAGGATTCTCATAGGTTCACTGCACTGGAACTTTTATTCCTGTATTTTATTTTTCCTGCATTTTGTTTTAAATGTCCTTTTTTGCATTTATGACCTTTTATGTGTTGCACTTTGTCTTGATGCTTTTAATGTCTCGTGAAGCACTTTGAATTGCCTTGTTGCTGAAATGTGCTACACAAATAAACTTGCCTTGCCTAGGTTAGTGTAGAGGTTAGGTGCATTGTGGGTACAGTTATTAGTTATAGTTGTTGTATTTCACAGGATGTTGTTTAAGTAGTTTGATAATGTTAGATAGATAGATTAGACCAGTATGTCAACTCACACTTGCGTCCATTGTGTGTGTATTGCTTGTGTATGTGTGATTACAAGTGGCTTGTTAGTCGAAACATTCATTAACCTCCTCACATCTTCTGCATTGATGTTCTCCATTCAGGTTTGAGTGGAGTTTACAATATCATGGACCACTACCAGCACGAACAGATGCGAGCCGTTGAGTACGTCTCCACGATGCACAAAGCCATGAATGGAGTGGAGAACTTTCCTTACTACTCACCCACACACATACTGAAGAACTTAGACGAGGAACACCTGAGAAAGTAAGAAGATGCCGCAGTGACAACAACGAAAATATCAATGAATGTTTAGTTTTCTGCATGTGTGTATATTTGTGTACAGGATATGCTGTTGATGTGTACAGGATATGCCGTATAAAGCGCTGCATTGGTATTTTAAAGTATAAATAAGAGAACTTCCTCTGATGTTCTGGAAAAAAAACATTGTCAAGCAGAACTTTTTAGCTCCGCCCCCGCGACAGTGCAGGAGCGGTCCACGGGCCCCGCCCACACACGCCTGGCTATTCACAGCCATTCATTTTTTGGACCAGGATAACGCAACAACTACCTGACCAATTTTCATTAAACTCAGAGGAGGGGTGCAGTATGAGCCAATTTAGAACCCATTCAATTATGGAAGAGATCCGAATGACGGGATAGGTCCACAAGCCGCCCAAACACGGCCATTCACCTCCATTCGTTTTTTGGACATTCATTATCAATGTGGGGAATTGAAATGGCCATATCTTGACCTGGGAAGGTCACAGAGACAGAGGGTTTGGACTGGCATAAAAATCTCGACCTACTAAATGCAGCAATACCAAACGTGCACACAGAGCCATGAAAAGCATTCAAGAGCAGAGGCCTGTGCTCTCTGAACGTTCTAGTTGAACCTTATAATATATGACAATATTCCTTCTCATATGTGGAAAAACATTGTCAATCAGCACGTTTTGAGTGAACTTGTTTGCTTAATGACAGCGTTCCTCCTCATGTGTGTCCAATCTTACAGAGTGCCGCCATTTTGCTTGCTCCACGGAACCAACGACATCATCGTCCCCGTGGCGTCCTCCATCAAGTTCTCAGAACTGCTCACCTCCCTCCATATTAAGGTGTCGCTCTACCTCCTGTCTAAAATGGACCACACCGAGATCGTGACCGACCTCATGGCTCCGGACCGCCACTTCTACCACTCTGTGTACAGCAGTATCAAACAGGAGTACAGCAAACTCTCTGGGACCTGCTGAACTTTCACCAACTCTACACACTAGAACATTCAATATTATTTCATGGCGTACAACACAATTCTTTGTTTACATCCTCTCTTCTCATACAACAAACTTCCACTTGATTTTATCCTGACTGATATTGACTTACATCCGTTTTAATCCAGTTATGATTCCTCTATTGTGCGTTTCCTCATGGTCCATGATTATAAATGACTACGTTGCTGGATGCAGCTGAATGAAATCTGGACTGTAAGAGGCCGTTTGTTTTTTAACCAAGAGGCCTATGGAATCACCTACAGGGCCTGAAATTCAACATTCAACCTTGTTAGTTGATGTGTTGAAGACATAATGCAACACAGTTGTTGGACAGTATTATGTAAGATGGCGTTTTTTACAGTATTTTAAGGAGACAAAGAACTGGTGGTAGATCTTTCTTTTTTTTATTGGTACAGTATTTGTTGCATGCATTGTGGTCAGCTGATGGCACAGGTTAATAGTTTGTGACATGTTTTCTAATGTACATCCTAATTTATTTGAATCTGCTCCTATAGCCATTTATTAATTCATTGAAAGTAATCAATTGAAATGAATTGAAATGTTTTATTTGCATACATATACCATATTTAAACTGTTATGTAATTGACAAGAAAATATTGCCCCCACTCCTATGAAATCGGTAGTGATTGATCGACCCGTGTACAGTGTGTGCGTGCATGCTTTCGTCCGTCACACATATACCAGAGATCACCACCAGGGGGTGCTGGTCACAGTTCATTTCCCCCATTAAGTACTTTCCTCTGTAGGCCTACATAAGGTTGGCGTTTCAGTAAAAGTAGCCTTCTACTTAGGAGCCCGTCTGCTTTCTAAATCCAAAGAATCCGGCTAGAAACGAAACAGCCCGGCCTTGACTGGGCTCATTAGTGTAGCCTACATCTCGCGAGATCAAGATCAGGATGGTCTTAGAGGCAAACCTGCAACTAGGCAAGACAAGGCAAGTTTATTGGTTGTAGAGCACAATTCAGCAACAAGGCAATTCAAAGTGCTTTACATGAGACATCAAAAGCATCGTGACAAAGTGCAACACAAAGGTCATATAGAATGAAATGCAAAAAAGGACATTTAAAACAAAATGCAGGAAAAATAAAACAGGAATAAAAGTTACAGTGCAGTGTATGGATGAATAATTATTTGATTTAATAAAAAGCAGCAGCAAAAAGAAAAGTCTTCAGTCTTGATTTAAAAGAACTGAGAGTTGCAGCAGACCTGCAGTTTTCTGGAAGTTTGTTCCAGATATGTGGAGCATAAAAACAACGCTGCTTCTCCATGTTTTGTTTTAACTCTGGGGACAGAAAGCAGGCCTGTGCCAGATGACCTGAGAGGTCTGGATGGTTCATAGCGTAGCAGCGTTTGTTTAAAAATATGTAGGCTATGGTTATAATTTACATCGATTTCTGTTGCTCTAAATCATAGTTAAAAGCAGTATCACATTAATTACCCATTTCGGTGCAGTGTTCTTTGAATTGAGACCTCCAACATGAATATGGAAAGAGTTGTGAGGTGCAGGAATGTGTATTATCATTCTTAAGTAAATACTTTTGGATTCATCACAAACAAGAATCACAGGCAGTAATGTAGTTCGCATATCACCACAAAATGAAATGATTTCAACAAGTTGAACAGACATGTTTTGAGGGTAACACAGAGTTCTGATAATGTAAAGAGGATTTGACTCAGCCCAAAATTAATTTACACGAAGGCCTACAAGAAAAACATGTAAAATTGATTTAAAAAAAAGCCCCACACCCACAATAGTAAGAAATATGTTTTCACGTCAAGGTAATGTGATGTCGCAAGTGCTGTCCCATTCCTTTTTATACCAATTCAAGCCCTTGCAGCCTCTCACACTCAACCACTTTACCAGGTGACGTCAATAAGTCTGTGAGGGCTCAGGGCTTGAGGGTTTAGGGGGGACATTGGGACTGGGCCACCCTCTCTCTCTCTCTCTCTCTCAGGGCTTGAGGGTTTAGGGGGGACATTGGGACTGGGCCACCCTCTCTCTCTCTCTCTCTCAGGGCTTGAGGGTTTAGGGGGGACATTGGGACTGGGCCACCCTCTCTCTCTCTCTCTCTCAGGGCTTGAGGGTTTAGGGGGGACATTGGGACTGGGCCACCCTCTCTCTCTCTCTCTCTCTCAGGGCTTGAGGGTTTAGGGGGGACATTGGGACTGGGCCACCCTCTCTCTCTCTCTCTCTCAGGGCTTGAGGGTTTAGGGGGGACATTGGGACTGGACCACCCTCTCTCTCTCTCTCTCTCAGGGCTTGAGGGTTTAGGGGGGACATTGGGACTGGGCCACCCTCTCTCTCTCTCTCTCTCTCAGGGCTTGAGGGTTTAGGGGGGACATTGGGACTGGGCCACTATAGCGTGGAGCAAAGGCAAGACAATTACGTATATGGAAAAACGCGGAAAGAAGATCAACATTTCGGAGACGGATGTGCATGTGCTTGTTGGTGAGGTCCATGCGAGTTTAAAAAATCATCTTCGGAAGGTATTTGTACGAGCCTACCTTTATACCCCCGACTAGTGCAGACTGCTGCTGACTAGGACAGACTAGGCAGGATTGTGAATCATGTATAAAATCGGGCATAATATCTTGTAGTGTATCCTCTCGAAATAGCCTACGTCTTGAGGTGTCGCAGCTAATGATCTTAGGCGGGGGGGCTCGTGCCCCCATGCTCGTGCCCCCATGCTCGTGCCCCCATGCAGCACCAACTCAGACTTGGCTGGACCTGGACAATCATGAAGAGACTCAATCTGAAACAACTGCAAATTAATTTTTGTACAAATTATTCATCGAGTAAGCCTTATTTGGCATTCAAGGGAGACATTGAATGAGTACAGTACTATTCTAATTACTTGTTTTCAAATTTTAGTACAGCATTCTGTCAAACTTTCAAATCTTTATTGTTGATATCATTGAATTATTTTTAGCCTGCTATTCTATTGAGTGATGTAGGCTATCTATATATTTTAACGTCCCTTCTCTTTTCGTTTTATTACACCCAACTCGAACATAAACCGAGCGACAGAAGCGAGAGATTGAATCGCTTCCAGTATTCTCAATAAACGTGTCCTAACCAGTGACATGCATAACACTCAAATCATGTGTAAACATAATATCCCATAATTGTCAGTATAATATTCCTCATTCACAAAAGCACCTATATATACACGGCCCACTTTAACAGCTATCACAACAGACCGCTATCTCCCGGAAAGAAAATCACTATCCTGATCTGGGTCACAATTCTAGCCACAGACTAGAACATTCTGAACTGCAAGAACACATTAAAGTGGTGATATGCCACTAGCAATTAGTGCACAATGGTTATTCAGGTTGACAGATGAGACATTCTTCTCAACAGCTGATTGACTCCTACGAGTACAGTTGACTGGGTAAGAATGGTATGTTTGGATAACCTCAAAATCTTGTCTGTGCATTTGATCTTTACTCAGACATGGCCAACAGCTGAGGGGGTGGTCCAGTGACCTGATCCCCACTCCTACGGAGATGTTTACTTGAGTTATCATGAGTGTGTTTGGCTTCATTTGCTGTAGATATCTATTCTATAGCAGCTTTTTAGATTATCTGATGAAGATGACTTCACCAGAGGCCAATCTTGCCACTGTGTTTGCAAGGTCTCTCCTGCCAAATTGTGAGACTCCAGATTCAATAAAATCCTAATCTAGATTGACGATGAGCTGGATGTTATGATGAGCTGGATTAGTCTCATGGTCTAGACTAGACTGACCACAGTGCTTAGCTGGCTGGGTTAGTCTCATGGTCTAGACTAGACTACCCACAGTGCTTAGCTGGCTGGGTTAGTCTCATGGTCTAGACTAGACTGACCACAGTGCTTAGCTGGCTGGGTTAGTCTCATGGTCTAGACTAGACTGCCCACAGTGCTTAGCTGGCTGGGTTGGTCTCATGGTCTAGACTAGACTGCCCACAGTGCTTAGCTGGCTGGGTTGGTCTCATGGTCTAGACTAGACTGCCCACAGTGCTTAGCTGGCTGGGTTGGTCTCATGGTCTAGACTAGACTGACCACAGTGCTTAGCTGGATCATGGTGTTAGTGAAACGTACGCTGCAAAGCTCTATCTGTATATCTCTTATTTGAATGCTTGTTGTTACTGTCTGTGTGAGGACTTAATAAAGCATTTCATTGTAAACATACCCACACCTTGTATATACAGTATGACAAACCTGAACTAGTCACTCTCACTGTAGAACCCTTATAACTGTGCTCACATCACCGTCTAGAGACGACAAGAACTGCATGTGGTTCGACAGAAAGAATCAGATGCAGTCAAGAGTTTAAATGTAAATAAAAATCAGAACACTGTCAAATCCAACGCAGACATTTTAATGAAATAATAAAAATGTATAAATGAAATGCCCTTAATATGGGTGGTGGATCCAGCCTCCTGCTCGTTCTTCTCCAGGTCCATCTGAATCCCCTGTCCACTCCTTGGAGATCACTCAGCTGCTTCAATGACACACAATATCCAAGGCCTGCATAGGCTACAATCAAACCACCATGGAAACACAAGGTAAACAAAATTGATTTAGATCGCTCTGATAATTCCACTTAGTAGTGGAGGTCAGAAATGTTATATACATTTTTTTTCTATTTCAAAATTATTTATTTTATTCACAAAAAATCCTCCATAATGTCCCTCATGAGAAGGAGCTGGGTACCTTCGCTGGACTGAGGCAGGATGGTATCAAGGGCTGTGTCCTTCACCTTCTCCTCCTCCTTCATATCCATGAGAAGCTTCAGCTTCACTAGCCAGCACTTGCCTGGTATCAGCAGATAGCTCCTGGCTCTCCTGGAGCAGCATGTTGTCATCCACAGGTGTCTGGAGCTCCTCGCTAGTCTTCAGCAGGCTGGCTCCATAGACGGCCACTGGTTTCAGGTCAGCGTTGGGCAGGATCACAGCAGCGTCGTCCAGAGCTGCCTCACCTGGTTGGAGCAGGCTGGAAGCAAGAGGATCCACCAGTGGCGCCCACTCATCATAGATGGATACTTTAATGATTCTTCTAGGGGGAAATTTGGCATTTCAGCAGTGGAAAAATCACAGCAAATTAGGAAAATAAACTAGATAAAGAGGAGTAAGCATAACAAAGAGGACAAACAGGGACTATATGCATCTATATGTAAAGCATGTGTATAGTATATCTTTTTTTTTTTTAAGTACATACACACATCCAGTCTGTATAAATAGATATATGTTTAGGAGCACACATATCCATACATACAAACAGGCTGTCTAGTAATACACATACAGTACATACATGCACACACACACACACACACACACACACACACACACCTCCATAACACTCAGAACGCTATGGCGCTGTTAGACTTACAGTCTGATGGCTGCTGGCACAAAGGAACATCAGAGGAGGTAGGCCTCCTGAGTCTGGGTTGAACTCAGCCCAGACCTGATGCATGTCAACAGATGTAGGAACATAGCAGTATCTGTTCCCCAGCACAGCCCTGTAACTGTGGGAGATGTAATCGCTGTCCACTCCTTGGAGAGCACTCAGTTGCTTCAATGACACACAATATCCAAGGCCTGCATAGGCTACAATCAAACCACCATGGACACACAAGGTAAACAAAATTGATTTACATCGCTCTGATAATTCCACGTAGTAGTAGAGGACTGAAATTTAAATTACGATTTTTTTTTCTGCTTCAAAATCCTGCTTCTTATTTTAAATAGATTTTTTTTTTTTAAATCCTCCATATTGTTGTTTATGACAAGTTGCTGGGTGCCTTTGGTGAACTGAAGCAGGATGGTATCAATGGCTGTTTCCTTCACCTTCTCATCCTCCTTCCTATCCATGAGAGGCTTCAGGCCCTCAGTAGCCAGCACTTGTCTGGTATCAGTGGATGCAGGCTTAAGGTCCTGGGTATCCTGGAGCGGTATGTTGCCAGGCTGGATTCATAGACAGCCACTGGTTTTAGGTCAGTGTTAGGCAGGATCACAGCAATGTTATCCAGAGCTGAAGGCTAACCTAGGTGGAGCAGGCTAGAAGCACTGAGCACCATGGAAACGCAAGGTAAACAGAATTGATTCACATAGCTCTGATAGTTCCACTCAATAGTGGAGGACTGACACTTTAACTTTAAAATAATTATCAAATTTTACTCACAAGATAAAATAAGCTTCAGTCCTCAGGGCCATAGGTACCTCAAGGGGCGGTAACCCTCGGACACCGTGGTGGACACCGGTGGTCAGGGAAGCCGTCCGACTGAAGAAGGAGGCCTTCCGGGATATGTTAGCCCGGGAGACCCCAGAAGCAGTTGCAGGGTATCGACTGGCCCGGAGGGCTGCGGCTTCGGCCGTGACCAAGGCAAAGCAGCGGGTGTGGGAGGAGTCCGGAGAAACCATGGAGAAGGACTTTCGGTCGGCACCAAAGTTTTTCTGGAAGACCATCAGACACCTCAGGAAGGGAAAGCGGGGGACCATCCAAGCTGTATACAGCAAGGAGGGGACACTGCTGACCTCAACTGAGGAGGTTGTTGAGCGTTGGAAGGAGCACTTTGAGGAACTCCTGAACCCGACTAATCCACCCTCTACGATCGGGGCAGAGCCGGAAGATGATGGGGGGTCGTCAATTTCCTTGGAGGAGGTCACTGAGGTAGTCAAACAACTCCACAGTGGCAAAGCCCCAGGGACTGATGAGATCCGTCCAGAAATGCTGAAGGCGCTGGGTGTTGAGGGGCTGTCTTGGTTGACACGCCTCTTTAACACTGCGTGGAAGTCTGGGTCAGTGCCAAAGGAGTGGCAGACTGGGGTGGTGGTCCCAATATTCAAAAAAGGGGACCAGAGGGTGTGTGCCAATTATAGAGGCATCACATTACTCAGCCTCCCAGGGAAAGTGTACTCCAAGGTGCTGGAAAGGAGGGTCCGGCCGATAGACGAACCTCAGATCGAAGAGGAACAATGCGGATTTCGTCCTGGTCGTGGAACCACCGACCAGCTCTTCACTCTCGCAAGGATCTTGGAGGGGGCTTGGGAGTTTTCCCAACCTGTCTACATGTGTTTTGTGGACTTGGAGAAGGCTTACGACCGGGTCCCTCGAGAGGTCTTGTGGAGGGTTATGCGGGAGTATGGGGTGAGGGGGTCCCTACTTAGGGCCATCCAATCCCTGTACACCCAGAGCAAGAGCTGTGTCCGGGTCCTCGGCAGTAAGTCGTCTTCCTTTCCGGTGGGGGTAGGCCTCCGCCAGGGCTGCGCTTTGTCACCAATCCTGTTTGTGATTTTCATGGACAGGTTATCGAGGCGTAGCCGTGGGGAGGTGGGTTTGCAGTTCGGTGAGCTGGGGATCACGTCGCTGCTTTTTGCAGATGATGTGGTCCTGATGGCATCATCTGCCTGTGACCTCCAGCACTCTCTGGATAGGTTCGCAACTGAGTGTGAAGCGGCTGGGATGAGAATCAGCACTTCTAAATCTGAGGCCATGGTTCTCAGCAGGAAACCGGTGGCCTGTCCGCTCCGAGTAGGAAATGAGTCCTTACCCCAAGTGAAGGAGTTCAAGTATCTGGGGGTCTTGTTCACGAGTGAGGGAACCATGGAGAGGGAGTTTGGCCGGAGAATCGGAGCAGCTGGTGCGGTTCTGCTGTCGCTTTACCACACTGTTGTGACGAAAAGAGAGCTGAGCCAAAAGGCAAAGCTCTCGATCTACCGGTCTATCTTCGTCCCCACCCTCACCTATGGTCATGAAGGATGGGTCATGACCGAAAGAACGAGATCACGGATACAAGCGGGCGAAAAGAGTTTTCTCCGGAGGGTGGCTGGGGTCTCCCTGAGAGATTGGGTGAGAAGTTCAGTCATCCGGGAGAGACTCGGAGTAGAGCCGCTGCTCCTTTGCATCGAAAGGAGCCAATTGAGGTGGTTCGGGCATCTAGTGAGGATACCTCCTGGGCGCCTCCCTAGGGAGGTGTTCCAGGCGTGTCCGGCGGAGTAGATCCAGGACTAGGTGGCGGGACTACATCTCCGCAGTGGTCTGTGAGCGGCTAAAGATTCCCCAGGCAGAGCTGGTTGATGCTGCTAGGGAAAGGGATGTCTGGGGCCCCCTGCTGGAGCTGCTGCCTCTGCGACCCGACCCCGGATAAGCGGATGAAGATGGATGGATGGATATCTTAGGACAGCCCTATTCTGCTCCACCATGAAGTTAATCATAAAAGCCTGACGAGTCTGGTCTGATGAGTCAACTCTCTCATCTGTGCAGCGAACTCCGTTCAGTCCAGGGTGTCCTGGAGTCACGACATTCAATACTTTGATACACAACACTGACGTAACGTGTCTGACGAGCTGACATGTTGTCATTGGCCTTCCAGGTGAGGGGCTAGATTTGACAGTGACCGTCAAGTAGCTAACTTCGCTGAAGGTGGATAAAGGCTCTCCAACTGAAGTGGAGGGTCCAGTGTTGATGTTATCCTCAGATCTAAGAGAAATTATATAACAAGAAAAACACAGCAGTGAAGTTATCTAAGCACCAGAACCGCTACAGAGAGCTATTCCTATGATAAAATAGGCCTAGGCAAGTGCAAATATAAACTACTCCTAAAAACATACTCACGCACACATCATCGGCGGTCAGTCGGGGTGGAGTGTGACTGTCCTCCTTCTTGGTCCCTGTGGGTCTTCAGGTGGCCGAAGAGGCCGATCCTGGAGCCACATACTTTGGTGCAGTGTGGGCAGGGTGAGGGTGGTGGTCCTGGGTCTAGTTTGGTGCAGTGTGGGTAGGGGTGAGGGGTGGTGGTTGTGGGTCTAGTTTGGTGCAGTGTGGGTAGGGGTGAGGGGTGGTGGTTGTGGGTCTAGTTTGGTGCAGTGTGGGCAGGGTGAGGGTGGTGGTCCTGGGTCTAGTTTGGTGCAGTGTGGGCAGGGTGAGGGTGGTGGTCCTGGGTCTAGTTTGGTGCAGTGTGGGTAGGGTGAGGGTGGTGGTCCTGGGTCTAGTTTGGTGCAGTGTGGGTAGGGGTGAGTGGTGGTGGTGGTTGTGGGTTTAGTTTGGTGCAGTGTGGGTAAGGTGAGGGGTGGTGGTTGTGGGTTTAGTTTGGTGCAGTATGGGCAGGGGTGAGGGTGGTGGTCTGAGACGGTCTGATTGACTGATTGATTGATTGATAGGTAGATTGATTGATTGAATGGGAGGACTCTGTTAGCCAAAAACCAAGCAAGACTTTTCTCAGTTGTGGACAGGAGGGAAATGCCACGGTAATTTCAGTTGCCATGTCTCCCTTCTTAAAGATAGAAACAAATAGGGCGTCCCTAAGTTATGGGGTGGTGTGGAGAGACCAGCAGGCTGTGGCTGGGGTGGTGTGGAGAGACCAGCACAGGGGAGAGCAGGCCATGGCTGGGGTGGTGTGGAGAGACCAGCACAGGGGAGAGCAGGCCATGGCTGGGGTGGTGTGGAGAGACCAGCAGCAGGAGAGCAGACCATGGCTGGGGTGGTGTGGAGAGAACAGCAGGGGGAGAGCAGACCATGGCTGCGGTGGTGTGGAGAGACCAGCACAGTGGAGGGCAGGCCATGGCGGTGTAAGGAGAGACCAGCACAGGGGAGGGGTGGTGTGGAGAGATCAGCAGGTGGGAGAGCAGGCCGTGGCTGGGGTGGTGTGGAGAGACCAGCACAGGGGAGAGCAGGCCGTGGCTGGGGTGGTATGGAGAGACCAGCAGATGGAGAACAGGCCATGGCTGGGAGGTGTGGAGAGACTAGCAGGTGGAGAACAGGCTTTGGCTGGGTGGTGTGAAGATACCAGCACAGAGGAGAGCAGGCTTTGGCTGGGCTGCTGTGGAGAGACCAGCACGTGGAGAACAGGCCATGGCTGGGTGAAGAGACCAGCAGGTGGAGAACAGGCTTTGGCTGGGTGGTGTGGAGAGACCAGCAGGGGAAAGCAGGCCATGGCTGGGTGGTGTGGAGAGACCAGCACATCGGAGAGCAGGCTTTGGCTGGGGTGGTGTGGAGAGACCAGCAGGGGAGAGCAGGCTATGGCTGGGTGGTGTGGAGAGACCAGCAGGTGGAGAGTAGGCCATGACTGGGGTGGTGTGGAGAGACCAGCAGATGGAGAACAGGCCATGGCTGGGTGGTGTGGAGAGACCAGCAGGTGGAGAACAGGGTTTGGCTGGGGTGGTGTGGAGAGACCAGCAGGTGGAGAACAGGCCATGGCTGGGTGGTGTGGAGATAGCAGCACAGAGGAGAGTAGACCATGGCTGGGTGGTGTGAAGAGACCAGCAGGTGGAGAACAGGCTATGGCTGGGGTGGTGTGGAGAGACCAGCAGGTGGAGAACAGGCCATGGCTGGGTGGTGTGGAGAGACCAGCAGGTGGAGAACAGGCTTTGGCTGGGTGGTGCGGAGATACCAGCACAGAGGAGAGTAGGCCATGGATGGGTGGTGTGGAGACACCAGCACATCAGAGAGCAGGCTTTGGCTGGGCTGCTGTGGAGAGACCAGCAGGTGGAGAACAGGCCATGGCTGGGTGGTGTGGAGAGACCAGCAGGTGGAGAACAGGCCATGGTTGGGGTGGTGTGGAAAGACCAGCACAGAGGAGAGCAGGCCATGGTTTGGTGGTGTGGAGAGACCAGCAGGGGAGAGCAGGCCATGGCTGGGTGGTGTGGAGAGACCAGCAGGTGAACAGACCATGGCTGGGTGGTGTGAAGAGACCAGCAGGTGGAGAACAGGCCATGGCTGGGTGGTGTGGAGAGACCAGCAGGTGGAGAACAGGCTTTGGCTGGGGTGGTGTGGAGAGACCAGCACATCGGAGAGCAGGCTTTGGCTGGGTGGTGTGGAGAGACCAGCACATCGGAGAGCAGGCCATGGTTTGGTGGTGTGGAGAGACCAGCAGGGGAGAGCAGGCCATGGCTGGGTGGTGTGGAGAGACCAGCAGGTGAACAGACCATGGCTGGGTTGTGTGGAGAGACCAGCAGGTGTGGAACAGGCCATGGCTGGGTGGTGTGGAGAGACCAGCAGGTGGAGAACAGGCTTTGGCTGGGGTGGTGTGGAGAGACCAGCACATCGGTGAGCACACTTTAGCTGGGTGGTGTGGATATACCAACACAGAGGAGAGACCAGCAGTACATCGGAGAGCTTGCTTTGGCTGGGTGGTGTGCAGAGACCAGCAGGGGAGAACAGGCCGTGGCTGGGTGTTGTGGAGAGACCAGCAGGTGGAGAACAGACTTTGGCTGGGTGGTGTGGAGAGACCAGCAGATGGAGAAGAGGCCATGGCTGGGTGGTGTGGAGAGACCAGCACATCGGAGAGCAGGCTTTGGCTAGGTTGTGTGGAGAGACCAGCAGGTAGAGAACAGGCCGTGGCTGGGTGGTGTGGAGAGACCAGCAGGTGGAGAACAGGCTTTGGCTGGGGTGGTGTGGAGAGACCAGCAGGTGGAGAACAGGCTTTGGCTGGGTGGTGTGGAGAGACCAGCACATCGGAGAGCAGGCTTTGGCTGGGTGGTGTGGAGAGACCAGCAGGTGGAGAGCAGGCTTTGGCTGGGTGGTGTGGAGAGACCAGCACATTGGAGAGTAGGCCATGGCTGGGTGGTGTGGAGAGACCAGCAGGTGGAGAACAGGCCATGGCTGGGGTGGTGTGGAGATACCAGCACAGAGGAGAGTAGGCCATGGTTGGGTGATGTGGAGTGACCAGCAGATGGAGAGCAGGCCGTGGCTGGGTGGTGTGGAGAGACCAGCAGGGCAGAGAGCAGGCCGTGGCTGGGTGGTGTGGAGAGACCAGCAGGGGGAAAGCAGGCTGTCGGGATGGGAGCGATCTCTGCTGATGCTGAAAGTTTTTTTGGGCTTGCAGAGCTGAGTACCGGTCCAACAACTGTGCACTGACTACAGCATGACATTTCTAGTTAGCATAGCCTATAGCATCATTTTTCAGATGTGGAAGGAAGTCATTTGGCCTCAAACACACTTAATTTTTTTTGGTAGAAAAACATTTAAGGTGTCATTTCCAACCAAATTGGGGATGCCCAATTTAGTGATACTTTTGAGACTGCCAGAACTCAAGGACCTGCATTTACAAGGTCAAGTTACGTAGCAAGTGCTCTAATGTTCTGCTTGAGTACTACCTCGGTTGTAGGAAGGTTCTCTAGTTCTAGACCTATGTGTGGAGAGACGTTTACCTGATTCCTGGTCTGGAGGAATGTTCTTTAGTTCCAGACTTCTGTGGAGAGCTGTTAGCTGGTATCATTCATGCCTGTGCCACTCTAGGTTGGGACGTATATCTGCACCAGTAATCTCTCTAGCAGTAAGACTGATCCTTCACTGACCTCACTGGGCTGCATAGAAGTTAACTGAAAGCATGATTCACCTCTGAAGAAGACCTCCATATCTCCCCATCATCTGCCCTCTACCCACCAATGCAGAAGACTGTCACACCCGGCAGGGCCGGCCTAGGCTGCTCAAATTAATTAACAACACATCTCTTTGAAAACAATGTTTATTAAAGTGACTGACTAGTAGTCATAATAACCAGGTAGACCATCTGTCAGCAGTTGTCATAGTCAAATTTATTCAGATATTATTTATATAGCACATGTTCATACAAGCAAATGTATCACAGTCATGGTAACCAGGTAGACGTTCTCACGGCAGTAGTCATGAGCTGTGTTCGAAATCGTTCCCTCGTTTACTAACTCCTTATTCCCTATGTAGTGTTCCCTATATAGTGAACTACATAGGAAACGATTAAAAGGTTTCAGACACAACATGGAACGTCATTGCGTCGGATATTCCTATGTCCATGTTTAGTTTTGAATGTTAAATCCCAAATAAATTGATAAAAATTCTAATGATGTGCAAGTGTGGTTTTGTAAACTATGGTGATGTCTGCTAATAGCAAGCTGTAAAGTTGCAAGACTGTGATAGCCAGTTAGCTCATGACGTACAGCAGCTTCCATAACATTAACGGTAGCTGTCGGTGGCTAAAGCTGTTAGCTAATATTACTATGATTCCTGTCATCATTTTGATGCTGTTGGTTCAACTTATGTTTCTGGGCATAAACGGAGGCAAACTCAAACTCGCATTAGCAGCAAAACAGCTAGAGGAATCATCGTAATGTTCTAACTGCTTTAGCCACTGATAGATGCTGTCTTCTTCTTCACGTCTTCTCCTTCGGTAAAACATGACAGCGTTGCATTGTGGTATATGTGAGAAACTGTAGAATATATCTTCTGTTCACTAGAAATCAATGTGAATAGTGAGTATTTTGTAGTGGACTATATAGTGAATTAAATTAACCGTTGAGAACTCGAACACTACAAAAAAATGGCGGACGCACTATATAGTGCACTATATAGGGAGGGAATAGGGAACGGTTTCGAACACAGCTATGGAAACCAGGTAGACGTTCTCTCATTAGACGTAGTCAGGTGACATGTCTTGGTGGGTAATAACGCCGCTGAAACGATAAGACATTAGATCAGTATGAGTTATTAAATAAAGGCTGATCAAGACATTACACAGGTGTGTTATATGCATCGCCAGGCCTGTTTATTAAACACACAAAAGGCCCTATGGTTCGTTAGTCTGGAACTATTTGGGGCAACTTCGCTTAATATGTTGTATTATTATGCAGTCCTACTCATGCTAGCAAGCAGAAAGACATAAAGCTTGTTCTAAGAAAAAAGTTTCAGCAAAAAAGAATAATATGTTCATTACAATCTATCCAGCAGCTTAAAATTATTGTGGCTATGTTCAGTTTAATTCGGTCTGAATCAAAATACAAGTTTAGTGTCGCAAGAAAACATGCTAGCTAGCTAGCTAACAAGCAAAGCCTTATAAACAAGGAGGCTAACTATCTTTTTTGAGCTCTAAGCCACTCTCCTTATTCATCATCCGTACTAGCCCTCCATAGACACATTAACATAACTAATGTACTAAATCATATCACCATACTAATCTAACTAACCTAAATTATATTGTAACTGGTCTAAACAGCAAAAAAAAGCTGGTTTTGAACTATCTTTTTAAATAATTCTGAATGTTTATTTTCACTCAGATTATTATGGATGCTTAATGAGACACCACAGTTTGATATCACATAATAATAATAATAATAATAATGATAATAATAATAATAATAATAATTTTTATTTATAAGGCGCCTTTCAGGTCATCATTTTAATAAATAAATGAAATTACATACCTGGCTACAGCACTCTTCTGTTCTTGTTTTCCTTTTTCTACTACAGTAGAAAACTGAACTATTACAGTGTTTATGCCAGCGGCCAGCCCTGAAAGCATGAAGGAGTGGGAGAGTCCGGCCTAGTTTACACCACAACCACAACGGTCCCTGTATAAAACGACAAACTTTTGTTGCTGACTAGGGGTGGTCTCAGACAAAAATGTTGTGCACATAACACACAAGGTTGCACAAAATGCTGTCAAAACTTTCTTTTATAATTACCTCCATAATTCTGTTTGGTCAAATATTGAAGGGAATTTGCAGTGGAATTTTTACTTGACTACTATTACTATTAATGACCGTCTCTCACTTGCCACAATGAACCCAACACAGTCTGATTCTCCCAGTCCTTCATGCTTTCACCGAGTCTGAAAATGTATTCTGCATTTGCTGGTAGAGGACAGGAGACTGCCTGGAAAATGTGGAAGTCCTCCAGAGGTGAATGGTGCTTTCAATGAACTCCTATGGAGCTGGAAGTGAAGTCAGTGAAGGACCAGTGTGTCACTGCTGGAGAGATGACTAGTTCTGATGCGAGACCCGGCCCACAGTAGCACAAACGTGAATGATGCCAGCAAACAGCTCTCCACACAGAAGTCTGGAAGTAGAGTACATACCTCAAACACAGGAACCAGGAGAACAGCTCTTCACACTAGAGAACATTCCTCCAACACAGGTACCCCTCAAGCAGAACACCAAGAGCACTGTGACATAATTTAACCTTGAAAGAGGTAGATGACTTCCGTCCACACCTGGAAGTAAACCTTATAGTACTGTACTATAGAAACGTCATGCGCAATTGTGATGATGTCTGAGGGTCAGTGTCCTGGTCTCAGTGTTTTTCTGCTGCAAATATTGAATAATCTGCAAGAGGAAAGAGAAAAGAGGAGAGGAAAGACAGGAGTCTGAATCAGTGACAGCGTCATTACAAACAGATTCACATGACCTCATATCCACGGTATTGTTAGTCACTGGTTGTGCTTTTTTCAAGTACTGTAAAGAAAACAGGTGATGCTAAAGGTATAGTGTGTGCCTAATACACAATTCTCTCTTTCTCTCTCTCTCTCTCTCTCTCTCTCACCTTTACACTTTCCAGGCACTTTTTTTTTATCTCTTGTAAACGGGCATAATTCTCCCATATCTTGTGTATATAATTCTTATATAATATCTTTTTAATAAAAAACATGATTCTCCCAATCTCTCTTCTTTCTCTCTCTCTTCTCTCTTTCTTCACTTTTCTCTTTCTTCTCTGCCTTCTTCTGCTGCTTTTTCTTTTCCTTCTCTGTCTTCTTTCTATCTTTCTCCTCTCTCCGTTTCAGTTTCTCCTCCTCTTTCATGGCCTTCCTCTCCTCCTCCTCTTCTATCCATGCTTTCCGCGCCTCCTCAGCATGCCTCCGATACTCCTCTAAAGCTGACTTCTTCCACTGCTCTCTCTTCACCTTCTCTTCCTGTTTTTCCTTTTCCTTCTCTGCCTTCTTTCTGGCTTTCTCCTCCTGTCTCATCTTATTGGTTTCTCTCATCTTTTTCAGTGCGCTAAAGATGCTACCAGATACCTTCTCACCCTCATGCCTGTCAGAGGGGGCCTGGTGGTCTTGGGCCTCCTCATCTCCATCCCAATCAAAGAGGCCCCGGGTAGACCCGACATCCTGGTTTTGAGATGAGGCCTCCTGGTCATCCTGGGACTCATATTCATCTGAAATGTATTCAAAGATGGACTCCTCATCTGTATCCAATTCAAAGAGGGCCTGTTCTACCTGGCTGTTGTTAGACAAGGCCTCCTGGTGTTGCTGGGCCAGAGAGTCAGAGAGGGCTTTCTCCACCTTCTCTTCCTCTTTTCTCTTTTCCTTCTCTATCGGTTTCTCCTCCTCTTTCCTGGCCTCCCTCTCCTCCTCTTCGTTCTGTTGTTGGGCCTTGTCTACCTGCATGTTATTACATGAGGCCTTCTGGTGTTTCTGGTCCTCTTCAACTGAAACTTTATCCCAGGAATCTACCGAATCAAGGTCAGAGGAGGCCTTGTCCTCTTCATTGGATTTTACATCCCAGGGATCAAGTGTATCGCTGTTATGGAGGGCCTTGTCTACCTGGATGTTAGATGATGGGGCTTTTTGGTGTTCCTGGGCCTCCTCGTCTGAATCAGAGAGGGCTTTCTCCACCTTCTCTTCCTCTTTTCTCTTTTCCCTCTCTGTCTTCTCTCTATCTTCCTCCTCTTTCAGTATCTCCTCCTCTTCGATCAGTTGTTGGGCCTTGTCTACCTGGATGTTATTACATGAGGCCTTCTGGTGTTCCTGGTCCTCTTCAACTGAAACTTTATCCCAGGAATCAACTGAATCGAGGTCAGAGGAGGCCTTGTCCTCTTCATCTGATTCTACATCCCAAGGATCAAGTGTATTGCTGTTATGGAGGGCCTTGTCTACCTGGATGTTATATGATGGGGCCTTTTGGTGTTCCTGGGCCTCCTCGTCTGAATCAGAGAGGTCTTTCTCCACCTTCTCTTCCTCTTTTCTCTTTTCCCTCTCTGTCTTCTCTCTATCTTCCTCCTCTTTCAGTATCTCCTCCTCTTCGATCAGTTGTTGGGCCTTGTCTACCTGGATGTTATATGATGGGGCCTTCTGGTGTTCCTGGGCCTCCTCGTCTGAATCAGAGAGGGCTTTCTCCACCTTCTCTTCCTCTTTTCTCTTTTCCCTCTCTGTCTTCTCTCTATCTTCCTCCTCTTTCAGTTTCTCCTCCTCTTTCCTGGCCTCCCTCTCCTCCTCTTCGATCTGTTGTTGGGCCTTGTCTACCTGGATGTTATTACATGAGGCCTTCTGGTGTTCCTGGTCCTCTTCAACTGAAACTTTATCCCAGGAATCTACCGAATCAAGGTCAGAGGAGGCCTTGTCCTCTTCATCTGATTTTACATCCCAGGGATCAAGTGTATCGCTGTTAGGGAGGGCCTTGTCTACCTGGATGTTATATGATGGGGCTTTTTGGTGTTCCTGGGCCTCCTCGTCTGAATCAGAGAGGGCTTTCTCCACCTTCTCCTCCTCTTTTCTCTTTTCCCTCTCTGTCTTCTCTCTATCTTCCTCCTCTTTCAGTTTCTGCTCCTCTTTCCTGACCTCCCTCTCCTCCTCCTCTTCGTATTGGGGCCTCCTCCTCTCCTCTTCCTCCCTCCTCCTCCCCTCATCCTCCTCCCTCAACTCCCTCCTCAACTCGGCCATGTCCTTTCTCCACGCCTCTCTCTCCTTCACCTGTTCCCTTATCCTCCTGGCTTCCTCCCCCCTCCTCCTCTCCGCTTCCTTCCTCCTCCTCCCCTCTTCCTCCCTCAACTCCCTCCTGATCTCGATCATCTCCTTTCTCCACGCCTTTCTCTCCTTCAGATGTTCATTTCTCCTCCTGGCTTCCTCCCCCCTCCTCTCCTCTTCCTCCCCCCTCCTCTCCTCATCCTCCTCCCTCAACTCCCTCCTCAACTCAGCCATCTCCTTTCTCCACGCCTCTCTCTCCTTCACCTGTTCCCTTATCCTCCTGGCTTCCTCCCCCCTCCTCCTCTCCCCTTCCTTCCTCCTCCTCCCCTCTTCCTCCCTCAACTTCCTCCTGATCTCCCTCATCTGGCGGTCCACCTCTGTCTTTATGAGGACCTGCACCCTCTCCATGAGATCCTCCCCCACTGCTCTCTCCATCCCCTCATCTGTCTGTACCCCTCTGTCCTGTCTGTCCTTATCCTCCTCCCTCCTCCTCCTCCCCTCATCCTCCTCCCTCCTCCTCCTCCCCTCATCCTCCTCCCTCCTCCTCCTCCTCGGCTCATCCTCCTCCCTCCTCCTCCTCCCCTCATCCTCCTCCCTCCTCCTCCTCCTCGCCTCATCCTCCTCCCTCCTCCTCCTCCCCTCATCCTCCTCCCTCCTCCTCCTCCTCGCCTCATCCTCCTCCCTCCTCCTCCTCGGCTCATCCTCCTCCCTCCTCCTCCTCCCCTCATCCTCCTCCCTCCTCCTCCTCCTCGCCTCATCCTCCTCCCTCCTCCTCCTCCTCCCCTCATCCTCCTCCCTCCTCCTCCTCCCGTCATCCTCCTCCCACCTCCTCCTCCTCGCCTCATCATGTTCCCTCCATTCCTTCTTCAGCCGGTCCATGCGCCCCTTCACCCAGTTTCTCTCCGTCCCATGCATTTCCAGCGTCTCCCTCTCCCAGGGCTGGCTCTGTCTAGCAGGCTGCTGGGAGGCTCTTCAGGGGGACGCACAGACAACCAGGATCACACTCATGATTATACACAGCCCCACAATGCATAGTAGTACAGTGAGCAAATACATAATAATGGTACAGTACTTAATCCTATACATAGCTTCAGTGTTACAAGAACAAGATGTCACAGTGCACTTGCTGCTCATACATCACAGTGCAGCGCTCCTACAGTAGGTTGTATTCATTCATTCATTCATTCATTCATTCATTCAAACCTTTATTTATTCTTGAAAAGACAATTGAGGTTTCCCTCATTTACAATGTCACCAAGATTACAAACACAATAAAACATGTGAACACATTAAAACATAAAACAGAAGAACACATTAAACATAGAAACAAAATATCAATAAATAACATGAGTAAAAAAACGGAGAAATTTAAATTAGGAGACAGTTACAAGTATAAACACAAGTATAGGTATATTACAGAAAGCATACTATAGCTAAAACGCACTAAACAACACAGGCCTATATTTAGATACAGCACATCACAACAAACAGGCATACCTACTGTAGCTGTAGAACTACTTTACAACACAGCAGAGTAGGCCTGAACCTAGCTGTGCAGCACCTTACAACATAGCTAGCAACACAGCACAATAGGCCTATATTCAGATACAACACACTACAACATCACAGTAGGCCTATCTGGCTAGATGGTAAATGTTTGTAAATGCCTTTCTACATTAATGGACAAAGTGTTTTACAAAACCTCTCATTCACACTCATTCACACACTAACGGCGGCAGCTGCCATGCAAGGTGCTAGCCTGCTCATTGGGAGCAATTTGGGGTTCAGTGTCTTGCTCAAGGACACTTCATCATGTGGACAGGAGGAGCCGGGAATCGAACCACCGACCCTGCGGTCATTGGACGACCCACTCTACCTCCTGAGCCACAGCCGCCCTTCAAAGATAACACTTTACAAAACACACAGTAGGCCGACACCGTAACACAGTATTTTTCCCAATAAACAATATAATTCTTTCATACAGTTTGACATAATCCAGTACTACCAAACCCAGCAGTGTTCAGATCAATATAGTCTAGTACAATGCTCGTCAACACAGTATATTATCATGACTAGGCCTAATCATATTTAACTAATCTGAATCAGTCAACATAGGTGTATACAACAACATGTATACAACAACAACAACAACATGTATAGAACATGTATCTGAGTTGAAGCCTCTTTCCCAGAATGATAATACTGTCTTCACAATAACTTGCAGAGCATTAATATAATCTGTCCTCATATATTCGGCTTTGTGTTAGGCTACTGACAGACACATGCGCCCTCAGTAAAACACCATGATAGTCAATGCCAAAGGTCAAATCTTTCAGACATAACAGAGAAGACGTTGCTGACCGCTGCCCCCTGGTGTCTATGTGTAGTACTTGCTCTGGAGCTCGGGCCAGAGGTCTCTTGGTGATAGCGTACCTGTACTCTGCAGCCAGTCTGTAGGGCATCTGGCTGGGGGCCGTGGACCCAAGTAGGGTGCCAAACCGAGCGAGCATCCGTTGATAATCCATCTCTGTGGGGAGCCCCTCGTTGCGCCATTGAATTGACATGGAATTATCCATTGCCGTATATCTGTATTCAAAGAACAATATGTGTTAAATTAAAAATAGTACCATTTGATATCTTTACAGGACCTGGGAGGGGGGTCTTTATTGGCCATGGTGACACTCACATTACACAGAGTGAGTGTACATAGCACACATTGATTGATTGATTGATTGATTGATTGATTGATTGATTGATTGATTGATTGATTGATTGATTGATTGATTGATTGATTGATTGATTGATTGATTGATAGCACACACACGCAACTTAAGGGGTCGCAGGTGGCCATTGGGGGGGGGGGGGCGGGAGCGTATAATAGGAATCTCTAAATCTATATAAAAAAAATTCACTTGAATGAAGAATTTCTTATTTCCTTTGTCATATACATGTTGCGGGTCCAGAAAGTGTAGTGTGTTGTCTTCTTTGTGTGTCTCTTGTTTTGTCCGGAGGCCTGATTTAATCTATTCATGAGTTTCAAATGTAGTCCTAGACCTGCCATGTTGGGGACCAACACAGGTGTTTCAAATGAGTTAATGAGTTCTACTGCAGTAGAGCCAATCAGATAAATTGAAACACCTGTGTTGGTCCCAATATGGCAGGTCTAGGACTACATTTGAAACCCATGAATTGGGTAGCCTATATGCCGAGACTTTCTCGGTGTTCACACGTGTTCTAGGCCTCGCCTGTCCCTTTTAACGAGGGGGTTTTGGGGGTATCCTGGGCTTAGCCTGGCCCTTTTAACGAGGGGGTTTTGGGGGTATCCTGGGCTTAGCCTGTCCCTTTTAACGAGGGGGTTTTGGGGGTATCCTGGGCTTAGCCTGGCCCTTTTAACGAGGGGGTTTTGGGGGTATCCTGGGCTTAGCCTGTCCCTTTTAACGAGGGGGTTTTGGGGGTATCCTGGGCTTAGCCTGTCCCTTTTAACGAGGGGGTTTTGGGGGTATCCTGGGCTTAGCATACGTAGTGACGTTACTTGGCCCGCCGGTGTTTTTGTGAAAGGTGGCGGGTGAATGTCACCGAGAAGAAGAGAAGAAGAGATGAAGAGATGAAGAGATGAAGAGATGAAGAGATGAAGAGATCTTAATTTCGAAAACCACATAAAGAATATTACAGACATCTTTCTACCACCTAAGGAACATTGCCAAGGTGCAACCCTTTCTCTCTCAGGCTGACACAGATTAATGCATGCTTTCATCACAAGCAGGCTGGACTACTGCAATGCTCTACTATCAGGCCTACCAAAGAAAGCAATCTCTAAGCTACAAATGATACAGAATGCTGCAGCACGAGTCCTCACTAAGACTAGACGAAGGGCACACATCACACCAGCGTTAAAATCACTACACTGGTTACCAGTCAACTCTAGAATAGACTTCAAAATACTACTACTAGTCTATAAATCTCTCCACAATCACTCACCAGAATATATTTCAAACATGCTTGTTAAGTACATGCCCAACAGACCACTCAGATCCTCAGGTACTGAACTCTTAACAGTTCCAAAAGCCAGGACCAAGAAACACGGAGAGGCAGCTTTTAGTTTCTATGCCCCCAACCTCTGGAACACCCTGCCGGAGTACCTAAGAAGGGCCGAAACAACGGAGGTCTTCAAGCGAGACCTCAAGACGTACCTTTTCGACCTAGCCTACAATCACTAGCTAGGAACTTGAGACACAGAAAGGCAGCCTCAAACCTACCTGTGAATCCTCTGTATACATTGGTCCAGTAGATGCCCCACTGTCGCCCGCAGACAATAGATACCCCCGTGTCAGTTGTGGATGTTGTAGTACTTAGTTAACACACACACGTACACACAGACACACACCAGTCCACATCCAGCTTAGGCCTGGACCTGGGCCCAGTTCCCTTTCCCCTCACCCTACCCCGGGTCCGTATCCTTTTCCCACCCCCAACCCTACCCCCGACCCTGCCTCTAACTGGACCCTGGCACACCTACACTCACGCTCACACACATACAGACATACACCAGTCCTGGGCTCAGATCCCCTCCCCCTCACCCTAACCCGGGTCCGTATCCTTTTCCTACCCCCCACCCTACCCCAACCCCTGCCTCTATCTGGGCCCAGGCACGCACACACACACAGACACACATCAGGGTTTGCCACACCTCTCCCATGATGCTCTTATCCTTTCTTGCTCTAAAAATGTAGTTTGATGTAATGTACTGCTCTATATATGGCTCTGTGTGCTACTAACCCTGCTCTGCCTCCCCTCTCCCTAGTGCCTCTCTCTCTCCCTCCTATCTTCTAACCAGGTCCAGTGGATGCCCCACTGTCACCAGCAGACCACCCTGAGACCGATAGATACCCCTGTGTCTGCTGCAGATGTCGTAACAAATTAGTTAACACACACACACGTACACACAGACATACAACAGTCCACTTCCGGCTTTAGGCCTGGGCCCAGTACCCCCTACCCCTCACCCTAACCCGGGTCCGTATCCTCTTCCTACCCCAACCCTACCCCAGACCCCTGCCTCTACCTGGACCCAGGCACACTCACACACACACTGACATACACCAGTCCTGGGCTCAGATCCCCTCACCCTAACCCGGGTCCGTATCCTTTTCCTACCCCCCACCCTATCCCAACCCCTGCCTCTATCGGGGCCCAGGCACGCACACACACACACACACACACATTAGTGTTTGCCACACCTCTCCAATGATGCTCTTAGCCTTTCTTGCTCTGAAAATGTAGTTTGACGTAATGTATTGCTCTATATATGGCTCCGTGTGCTACTAACCCTGTTCTGCCTCCCCTCTCCCTAGTGCCTCTCTCTCTCCCTCCTATCTTCTAACCAGGTCCAGTGGATGCCCCACTGTCACCAGTAGACCACCCTGAGTCCGATAGATACCCCTGTGTCTGCTGCAGATGTCGTAGCAAATTAGTTAACACACACACACGCACACAGACATACAACAGTCCACTTCCGGCCTTAGGCCTGGGTCCAGTACCCCCTTCCCCTCACCCTACCCCGGGTCCGTATCCTCTTCCTACCCCCACCCTACCCCTGACCCCTGCCTCTACCTGGACCCTGGCACACTCACACACACACTGACATACACCAGTCCTGGGCTCAGATCCCCTTCCCCTCACCCTAACCCGGGTCCGTATCCTTTTCCTACCCCGATCCTACCCCTGACCCCTGCCTCTATCTGGGCCCAGGCACATTTATGCACACACAGACATACACCAATGTTTGCCATGTCTCTCCTATGATGTTATTAGCCTCTCTTACTCTGAAAATGTAATTTAATGTTATTTATTGCTCTATAAATGTTCTTAGCCGGTAGACAAACATACTCCAGGAGCTTGCTCGATCGCCTCGTTGAGAGGGGTCAGGGAAGAATTTTTACAGCTCACTTATCTGGCCCCCGGGTGATTACTGTTTTTTGCTTCCCTCTGGAATATGTAGGGGTGGGATGTCTGCCCACCTCCCTTGTTCTCTGTAAAGCGCATTGTGTTGCCTCTGGGTATGAAATGCGCTATATAAATAAAGCTTTGATTGATTGATTGATTGAGAGATGAAGAGAAGAAGAGCTGCATATTCGATCCGAGTGAAAAGTGACAGAGTCCAAATATCTACAGCTGCAGCTCATGAGTTCCATGCCTGTGACCAATTCTGTGTTAGATAATAAAGCTGTGTTGGAGAAAACGCCACCGTTGCCCCGGTATTTCCCTCAACTGAGTTATCAGTCACGTTAGATAGTTACGAGCAGTGCTCCTAGTTGGCTTGGAGCTAAAGCCAGCTGAAAGGTAACAGACGGTCTGTAGTCTCTGCTTTCTTCAATTTGAGATGTCAAAGAAAGCAATACAGAATACTTGTAGAAAATTACAACTCAAAATTCTGTCCATCCCCATTATGAACTTACGTGTTGTCTCTGTCAGTTTGTCAGATCCGCTATCCAAATCAAACCTAGATGATGATCACTGATGAACACGGAATGCAGAATGCAGGTGGACTCAGATCACTGACTATTTAAGTGTCTGCTGCAGTGACGTCACTACGCTACATGACATCATAAAGCTGCAGTGACGTCTACTAGGCTACATGACATCATAAAAGCAGCGAACACAGATCGTGAGGTCAGAATTATAAGGTTCTATCTCCATTTTTTGGAGAAAATTTGTTCTTTGTAAATTATGACTCATTTCATATTTGTTAATGCCTGTGTGGTATTTTTTCTATGCGTCTCTCCACCAGTCCCCAGCGAGTCCAAGCTCCCCCAATGAATAATACTTAGGCTATTTATAATAGCCTACATTGCGCAAAACTGTGCATATAATAGGCTGTACATAGCGCGAAACTGCGCATTCCCTATAGCCGTTCATTGAACAGCTGGCGGCTGATATATATAAATTAAAAACATACACAATATTGTTTTTATTTGAATGATCTTGAATATATTTAACAATAGGGGTTGCAACATAACACCATTTTAGGAAAAGTCATTGACTGGCGGACTTCAATGTTTTATTAAAATATAGCCTAGTTATGTGCAAATGAAAACCCACAATCGTCCAATAAGTCTTTGTAGTGTTAAGAGAGCGTCTCATGTCAACAACTTTTTGGTCAACTCACAGGTCTGTACTGAACTACGACGAGATGGAGAGATTCTTTGTGAACTTGATGGCTCTTGGGAGAACTCTGTTTTGTCAGCTTACTGTACATCATCGTGTTGATGCAGAGACGAGAAAGAGTAAATGCAATGACCAGGCTACTGTAGGAAATAGCTGGAACGTCATCATTTATTCGCAAAATCTGTTTCCATTGCAAAAAGTCGAATTTTCCTACTATCGATAAGCTGACTTTTCCACCTCCTCCGAGCGTAAAAACCTTTTTGCGATATTTCGGCCTTTTTTCGAATTTCTGCCGTTTCCATTCAAGTTTTTGTTCGCAATTTGGGAAAATGCGAATTTGAAGAGGTGGATGGAAACCCGGTTACGGTCTATAGACTACAGTATATAGTATATATACTATAGTCTCTGCTGAGCGTCCATAGCCGAGTGCGTTAGGCTCTACTGCGACTGCGCAGCTACTTAGATTCAATTTACTTCAATTTGAGATGTTGTCAAAGAAAGCAATACAGAATACTTGTAGAAAATTACAACTCAAAATTCTGTCCATCCCCATGATGAACTTACGTGTTGTCTCTGTCAGTTTGTCAGATCCGCTATCCAAATCAAACCTAGATGATGATCACTGATGAACACGGAATGCAGAATGCAGGTGGACTCAGATCACTGACTATTTAAGTGTCTGCTGCAGTGACGTCACTAGGCTACATGACATCATAAAAGCAGCGAACACAGATCGTGGGCGGGGCTAATTCATTCATAACCTTTATTTAGGGGGAGTGTGGGGTCAAGTGTAATGGTGCGTTCGTTTATAACTGGGAGGTGGCAAATTGCGACTTGCTACTAGGAATGATTAAATAAAACACCGCATGAACTCGCACTTCCTTGTCGCAAATTCGGATATGTTTCTCAGCCCCCAGTTGCTCGAATGCACTAGATATAACTAGGTAACTGTGATATAATGATATATAGATATAACTAGGTAACTGTGATATAATGGTATATAGATATAACTAGGTAACTGTGATATAATGGTATATAGATATAACTAGATAACTGTGATATAATGGTATATAGATATAAATAGGTAACTGTGATATAATGGTATATAGATATAACTAGATAACTGTGATATAATGGTATATAGATATAACTAGGTAACTGTGATATAATGGTATATAGATATAACTAGGTAACTGTGATATAATGGTATATAGATATAACTAGATAACTGTGATATAATGGTATATAGATATAACTAGGTAACTGTGATATAATGGTATATAGATATAACTAGATAACTGTGATATAATGGTATATAGATATAACTAGGTAACTGTGATATAATGGTATATAGATATAACTAGGTAACTGTGATATAATGGTATATAGATATAACTAGGTAACTGTGATATAATGGTATATAGATATAACTAGGTAACTGTGATATAAAGGTATATAGATATAACTAGGTAACTGTGATATAATGGTATATAGATATAACTAGGTAACTGTGATATAATGGTATATAGATATAACTAGGTAACTGTGATATAATGGTATATAGATATAACTAGGTAACTGTGATATAAAGGTATATAGATATATAACTAGGTAACTGTGATATAATGGTATATAGATATAACTAGGTAACTGTGATATAATGGTATATAGATATAACTAGGTAACTGTGATATAAAGGTATATAGATATAACTAGGTAACTGTGATATAATGGTATATAGATATAACTAGGTAACTGTGATATAATGGTATATAGATATAACTAGGTAACTGTGATATAATGGTATATAGATATAACTAGGTAACTGTGATATAATGGTATATAGATATAACTAGGTAACTGTGATATAATGGTATATAGATATAACTAGGTAACTGTGATATAATGGTATATAGATATAACTAGGTAACTGTGATATAATGGTATATAGATATAACTAGATAACTGTGATATAATGGTATATAGATATAACTAGGTAACTGTGATATAATGGTATATAGATATAACTAGGTAACTGTGATATAATGGTATATAGATATAACTAGATAACTGTGATATAATGGTATATAGATATAACTAGGTAACTGTGATATAATGGTATATAGATATAACTAGGTAACTGTGATATAATGGTATATAGATATAACTAGGTAACTGTGATATAATGGTATATAGATATAACTAGGTAACTGTGATATAAAGGTATATAGATATAACTAGGTAACTGTGATATAATGGTATATAGATATAACTAGGTAACTGTGATATAATGGTATATAGATATAACTAGGTAACTGTGATATAATGGTATATAGATATAACTAGGTAACTGTGATATAAAGGTATATAGATATAACTAGGTAACTGTGATATAATGGTATATAGATATAACTAGATAACTGTGATATAATGGTATATAGATATAACTAGGTAACTGTGATATAATGGTATATAGATATAACTAGATAACTGTGATATAATGGTATATAGATATAACTAGGTAACTGTGATATAATGGTATATAGATATAACTAGATAACTGTGATATAATGGTATATAGATATAACTAGGTAACTGTGATATAATGGTATATAGATATAACTAGGTAACTGTGATATAAAGGTATATAGATATAACTAGGTAACTGTGATATAATGGTATATAGATATAACTAGGTAACTGTGATATAATGGTATATAGATATAACTAGGTAACTGTGATATAATGGTATATAGATATAACTAGGTAACTGTGATATAAAGGTATATAGATATATAACTAGGTAACTGTGATATAATGGTATATAGATATAACTAGGTAACTGTGATATAATGGTATATAGATATAACTAGGTAACTGTGATATAAAGGTATATAGATATAACTAGGTAACTGTGATATAATGGTATATAGATATAACTAGGTAACTGTGATATAATGGTATATAGATATAACTAGGTAACTGTGATATAATGGTATATAGATATAACTAGGTAACTGTGATATAAAGGTATATAGATATATAACTAGGTAACTGTGATATAATGGTATATAGATATAACTAGGTAACTGTGATATAATGGTATATAGATATAACTAGGTAACTGTGATATAAAGGTATATAGATATAACTAGGTAACTGTGATATAATGGTATATAGATATATAACTAGGTAACTGTGATATAATGGTATATAGATATAACTAGGTAACTGTGATATAATGGTATATAGATATAACTAGGTAACTGTGATATAAAGGTATATAGATATAACTAGGTAACTGTGATATAATGGTATATAGATATAACTAGGTAACTGTGATATAATGGTATATAGATATAACTAGGTAACTGTGATATAATGGTATATAGCTCGAATGCACACAGGTCGGAGGTGGGTATTTTGCCACTTGCGACTTGCCACCTCCGACCACAAACGAACGCACCATAACAGTGTTTACTCTTTTCTAAATGACTTTGAGACTAGTTCAGATAGATTAGTCATGTTTTGCTATACAGTGGGGAGCCCTTGGGGGTAGTAATCATATCCGCGGTATCTCAACGCGCCGTAGAGGGAGTAGTAATACTCAGGCTGTGTCCGAATGTCCATACTACAAACTATTTAGTACACTACTCCACGAAAACACGTTTAGTACAGGTCCAACGGATGCCCCACTGTCACCCGCAGACCACCCTGAGTCTGATAGACACCCCTGTGTCTGCTGTGGATGTCCAGTACAGCCACTAACCCTGTCCTCCTCCCTCCTCCCTAGCGTCTCTCCCTCTTATACTCTAAACAGGTCCTGTAGACACCCCCCTGTCTCCTAAAGGCGACCCCGTAGCAGGTCCCAGAGAACCCCCCACCACCACCCCTCAGCCAAGGTCCATCAAATGGCTCCTGGAAAGGCCCCCTGACTCCTTGTGATAGCTCCTTTGTCAGCTGTCCCTATCCAGCCAACCCCACCCCTTTTTACTCTTGGCTCTCTGCTTTCTGTCTCCCCACCCCTGCTTTGTGGTATTCTCTATGAGCCTGTCCTGCTAAATGCTTACTGTGCTTTGCTATATGATTCACTTAGGCCCAAATATCATATTAGAGACGAGCTAACACATAATGGCCTACTATGTAGACAAACATTTTCTAGGAGCTTGCTCGATCGTCTCGTTGACGAGATGGAGAGATTCTTTGTAAACTTGATGGCTCTTGGGAGAACTCTGTTTTGTCAGCTTACTGTAGCCTACATCATCGTGTTGATGCAGAGACGAGAAAGAGTAAATGCAATGACCAGGCTACTGTCGGAAATAGCTGGAACGTCATCATTTATTCGCAAAACCTGTTTCCATTGCACAAAGTCGAATTTTCCTACTATCGATACGCTGACTTTTCCACCTCCCCCGAGCGTAAAAACTTTTTTGCGATATTTCGGCCTTTTTTCGAATTTCTGCCTGTCTGTTTCCATTCAAGATTTTGTTCGCAATTTGGGAAAATGCGAATTGTAAGAGGTGGATGGAAACCCGGTGACGGTCTATAGACTACTATTGAATTTACTTCAATTTGAGATGTTGTCAAAGAAAGCAATACAGAATACTTGTAGAAAATTACAACTCAACATTCTGTCCATCCCCATGATGAACTTACGTGTTGTCTCTGTCAGTTTGTCAGATCCGCTATCCAAATCAAACCTAGATGATGATCACTGATGAACACGGAATGCAGAATGCAGGTGGACTCAGATCACTGACTATTTAAGTGTCTGCTGCAGTGACGTCACGAGGCTACATGACATCATAAAAGCAGCGAACACAGATCGTGGGCGGGGCTAATTAATATTCATAACCTTATTTAGCGGGAGTGTGGGGTCAAGTGTAGTGGTGCATTCGTTTATAACTGGGAGGTGGCAAATTGCGACTTACTACTAGGAATGATTAAATAAAACGCTGCATGAACTCGCACTTCCTCGTCGCAAATTCGGATATGTTTCTCAGCCCCCAGTTGCTCGAATGCACTAGATATAACTAGATAACTGTGATATAATGGTATATAGATATAACTAGGTAACTGTGATATAATGGTATATAGATATAACTAGGTAACTGTGATATAATGGTATATAGATATAACTAGGTAACTGTGATATAATGGTATATAGATATAACTAGGTAACTGTGATATAATGGTATATAGATATAACTAGGTAACTGTGATATAATGGTAGGCTATATAGATATAACCAGGTAACTGTGATATAATGGTATATAGCTCGAATGCACACAGGTCGGAGGTAGGTATTTTGCCACTTGCGACTTGCCACCTCCGACCACAAACGAACACACCATAACAGTGTTTACTCTTTTCTAAATGACTTTGAGACTAGTTCAGATAGATTAGTCATGTTTTGCTATACAGTGGGGAGCCCTTGGGGGTAGTAATCATATCCGCGGTATCTCAACGCGCCGTAGAGGGAGTAGTAATACTCAGGCTGTGTCCGAATGTCCATACTACAAACTATTTAGTACACTACTCCACGAAAACACGTTTAGTACAGGTCCAACGGATGCCCCACTGTCACCCGCAGACCACCCTGAGTCTGATAGACACCCCTGTGTCTGCTGTGGATGTCCAGTACAGCCACTAACCCTGTCCTCCTCCCTCCCTAGCGTCTCTCCCTCTTATACTCTAAACAGGTCCTGTAGACACCCCCCTGTCTCCTAAAGGCCACCCCGTAGCAGGTCCCGGAGAACCCCCCACCACCGCCCCTCAGCCAAGGTCCATCAAATGGCTCCTGGAAAGGCCCCCTGACTCCTTGTGATAGCTCCTTTGTCAGCTGTCCCTATCCAGCCAACCCCACCCCTTTTTACTCTTGGCTCTCTGCTTTCTGTCTCCCCACCCCTGCTTTGTGGTATTCTCTATGAGCCTGTCCTGCTAAATGCTTACTGTGCTTTGCTATATGATTCACTTAGGCCCAAATATCATATTAGAGACGAGCTAACACATAATGGCCTACTATGTAGACAAACATTCTCCAGGAGCTTGCTCGATCGTCTCGTTGAGGTCAGGGAAGAATTTTTACAGCTCACTTTTCTGGCCCCTGGGTGAAACTGTTTTTTTTTTGCTTCCCTCTATAATATGTAGGGGTGGGACCTATGCGCCTCCCCTCCCCCATTGCTCAAAAATGAACTGAAAAAAACTCACGGTACAATGTTTGGTTTTGAAAAGAATGGCTGCAATTACCGCTTATTGCCAAAAGGTGGAGCCAAAGACAATGAAACTGAAATCCTTGAGATTGCCACTTCAACATTACAGTTTTTCACAATTGATAAACACAAAACCTAATACTCTAAACCAAATGACCAGTTCCCTAAACACATTTAATAAAACTAGCCCCCATTTGCCAAAACCATAAACACATTTCACCTATAGACACAATTCACAAAACTCAATCCCCTTTTCTCATAACTCTAAACACATTTTGTCTTGATAAAACAGCAAAAAACTCTGATCAAATGTGCACATTGAAGCTCATGTGATGCAAAATGCCGCAGTCAGCAAAGGTTGAACACAATGAACACACCTGGTGTCATTGATTAAACACAACGACTCAAAACTGAAGACACTTGTCGTAAATGATGTGACCTCACCTATATAGACCAGTGATGTGACCTCACCTATATAGACCAGTGATGTGACCTCACCTATATACTGTAGACCAGTGATGTGACCTCACCTATATAGACCAGTGATGTGACCTCACCTATATAGACCAGTGATGTGACCTCACCTATATAGACCAGTGATGTGACCTCACCTATATAGACCAGTGATGTGACCTCACCTATATACTGTAGACCAGTGATGTGACCTCACCTATATACTGTAGACCAGTGATGTGACCTCACCTATATAGACCAGTGATGTGACCTCACCTATATACTGTAGACCAGTGATGTGACCTCACCTATATAGACCAGTGATGTGACCACACCTATATAGACCAGTGATGTGACCTCACCTATATAGACCAGTGATGTGACCTCACCTATATAGACCAGTGATGTGACCTCACCTATATACTGTAGACCAGTGATGTGACCTCACCTATATACTGTAGACCAGTGATGTGACCTCACCTATATACTGTAGACCAGTGAACAGTTTGCTGAAGGTTCCAAACAGCAACAATGGACGAAGGAGGCAGAGGAAGAGGAGTTCGTGTCAGAGGAGGGAGAGGAGCAGGCCAAGGAGGGAGAGGAGGGAGAGGAGCAGGCCAAGGAGGGAGAGGAGCAGGCCAAGGAGGGAGAGGAGCAGGCCAAGGAGGAAGAGGAGCAGGCCAAGGAGGGAGAGGAGCAGGCCAAGGAGGGAGAGGAGCAGGCCAAGGAGGGAGAGGAGCAGGACAAGGAGGAAGAGGAGCAGGCCAAGGAGGGAGAGGAGCAGGACATGGAGGGAGAGGAGCAGGACAAGGAGTGAGAGGAGCAGGCCAAGGAGGGAGAGGAGCAGGCCAAGGAGGGAGAGGAGCAGGCCAAGGAGGGAGAGGAGCAGGACAAGGAGGGAGAGGAGCAGGCCAAGGAGGAAGAGGAGCAGGCCAAGGAGGGAGAGGAGCAGGTCAAGGAGGGAGAGGAGCAGGCCAAGGAGGGAGAGGAGCAGGCCAAGGAGGGAGAGGAGCAGGCCAAGGAGGGAGAGCAAGACAACCACGCACCATCATTACAGATGAAATGAAAGCAACAGTCATTGACCATGTCATTGTCCACGGCATGTCAATGACCGAAGCAGGACAAACCATCCAAACCTTAGCAGGTTCTCAGTGGCCACCATTATCTGGGCATTCAGAGACACAACAGGTACTGTATGTAGTGTTTTTTTGGTCACTACAGTAGATGTTTAGATTATAGTGGAGTGCAATTGGTTTCACCACAGTATCCTTGCTGTAAAAACATGTCCATTGATGTTTCTATTGAATTCATGTCTTTCTTTTTTACAGAGTAAGTGTACAATTCAATAAACGGCATGTTTGTTTCTCTAGAGGTGAAAGAATGCCACGTGGAGGTGGGAGGGCTGACATATTCTCACCAGTGCCAGAAACCCTCAATGTGGATATGGTTCGGGAGAACAATACAATCAGACTCTGAGAAATACAGCAGAGTATCATTGCTGACAATGTGAACTGATGCCTGACCACCATCGACCGAGTCCTCCAGCGCCAGAGCGTGAAGCAGGCCTAGAGGGTTCCCTCTGAGCTCAACTCCTCCAGAGCGTGAAGCAGGCCTAGAGGGTTCCCTCTGAGCTCAACCCCTCCAGAGCGTGAAGCAGCCTAGAGGGTTCCCTCTGAGCTCAACCCCTCCAGAGCGTGAAGCAGGCCTAGAGGGTTCCCTCTGAGCTCAACCCCTCCAGAGCGTGAAGCAGGCCTAGAGGGTTCCCTCTGAGCGCAACTCCTCCAGAGCGTGACGCAGGCCTAGAGGGTTCCCTCTGAGCTCCTCCTCCAGAGCGTGAAGCAGGCCTAGAGGGTTCCCTCTGAGCTCAACTCCTCCAGAGCGTGAAGCAGGCCTAGAGGGTTCCCTCTGAGCTCAACTCCTCCAGAGCGTGAAGCAGGCCTAGAGGGTTCCCTCTGAGCTCAACTCCTCCAGAGCATGAAGCAGGCCTAGAGGGTTCCCTCTGAGCTCAACTCCTCCAGCGCCAGAGCGTGAAGCAGGCCTAGAGGGTTCCCTCTGAGATCAACTCCTCCAGAGCATGAAGCAGGCCTAGAGGGTTCCCCCTGAGCTCAACTCCTCCAGCGCCAGAGCGTGAAGCAGGCCTAGAGGGTTCCCTCTGAGCTCAACTCCTCCAGAGCGTGAAGCAGGCCTAGAGGGTTCCCTCTGAGATCAACTCCTCCAGAGCGTGACGCAGCCTAGAGGGTTCCCTCTGAGCTCAACTCCTCCAGAGCATGAAGCAGGCCTAGAGGGTTCCCTCTGAGCTAGAGCATGAAGCAGGCCTAGAGGGTTCCCTCTGAGCTAGAGCATGAAGCAGGCCTAGAGGGTTCCCTCTGAGCTCAACTCCTCCAGAGCGTGAAGCAGGCCTAGAGGGTTCCCTCTGAGCTCAACTCCTCCAGAGCATGACGCAGGCCTAGAGGGTTCCCTCTGAGCTCAACTCCTCCAGAGCATGACGCAGGCCTAGAGGGTTCCCTCTGAGCTCAACTCCTCCAGAGCGTGAAGCAGGCCTAGAGGGTTCCCTCTGAGCGCAACTCCTCCAGAGCGTGACGCAGGCCTAGAGGGTTCCCTCTGAGCTCAACTCCTCCAGAGCCAGAGCGTGAAGCAGGCCTAGAGGGTTCCCTCTGAGCTCAACTCGGATAGAATCAAAGACCTCCGTTACCAGTATGTGCAAGTAAGTATACATCCATGTACACGGTTCACAGTGGGTGCACGTGCTAGTGGCCTACAGTACTGTACAATACTATACTAGTGTATTGACTGTCTTTCTGAACACCTGAGAACACTATTCATTTCCACAGAGGATATTGGGGTTGGACTCCATGGCCTCATGAATCCCTCTTCCTGGATGAGGCTGGCTTCAGCCTCACCAAAAGACACTGGAGCACACTTCATTTTGAGTCCCGTGAACTTTGTGATTTATTTTTTCTTCTTTGGGGGTCAAGAAGGATGTGTACAAAATGCATTATAGTAGGCCTATATACTATTACTACTGTATTCAAATTGCTTACAAAAAACGGTGACCTATTGATAACGATAGTGAAGTTATATAATTTAAAACAACATCACACCCTGAACATTGTGTTTTACATTTTTACATGTATTGTTGTGTGTAATGGATCCTTGTAGTGTTTACACATTTTTGCATTGAGTTGTGATAACTGTATTTTCAACACAAAGACATAGCTCGGTAGGCCGAGCCGCCAGCTGGGGATCGGAAGGTCCCTGGTTCGATTCCAACCTCCCAGCAGGGTGCCAAAGTGTCCTTGACGTGCTGCACGATGGCTCAGTACTTATCACTAGGCCCTCACCGCCAGAATGTTTCTGTGCGTAGTTTGCATGTTCTCCCTGTGTTCGCAAGGGTTTCCAAAAAGTATTTGTATTTACCTACGTATTAACAGTGGTAATTACCCAATAATATAGTACAAATTACCATTTACCAGGTAAATACTTAGTAATTGTTGGACGGTAAAAGGAAGGGTTACTAGATTAATAAGTAACCATTGCATGAAGAAATCGAAACAGTATGCATACGTTTGTAAGACCTATTTGCAGACCTATGTCTATTATATATCTGCATGCAAAACAAACCGCAAATGAAAGTTCAGTATATTAACGAATGAGTAAGCATGAACCAGTGATTTTTTTCCTCAGTTGGCAACCCTGTCTCGCAAACAAAATACTGGCATTTGATATTTTTTTCATTTCAATTTTGGATCTAATGGCCTCATGGGCCTGTGAGGGGGGATGTATTGTGGGTTATCTGGCAGATAGGAATACCAGACCATGCAATGACATTTCCCTTTTATTGCAGCACATCTGCCTGCCACCAGATGGCAGTGTTTGCCTAATGATAATTCTCTCCGTCCACAAATAAGCCTGCTCTGCATTCATTACTGGTCTGTCTATGGCATATCCACTCTGTCATTATGACATGTTTTTTGACGGGTATAAATGATTTTTTATGTATAAATCATATGCCCTGCATGGTATTTAGGTGAGGTAATGTGTATAAAACATTTGGAATCCTACATCATCAATTATAACGTGCTTAATGTTTTGACAAGGGCAGTGATTAGTTATAAATAGGATGCTTCATGTTTGCTGATGGTCATTAACAAGGAACAACTAATGTAGTATCAGGAAAAGTGCATTTGAGATACCCCAAAACATTCAGTGGAAGCCAGTGTGATTTTAGCTTCCTCACCACCACACCCTGGATTCTGTAAGAGTGTGCGGAAGTGTGGAGGTGTTTGGACTGTCCAAGGACACAGACAGCATGTCATCTTGATTCTCTCGGACTTCACAGGCACCCGCAGCATTGATCAGAGAGCGAGCGGGGGGGGGGGGGGGGGAGGGGGCGCTCCCTGGATCCCATGGCGACCTTAGAGGATCCTGTTTCAGAGGAAAGGCGAGCTAAAATCCATCTGGGTCAGCTGGCGAGCCGAGGCACGTCAATACAGGAGCAAGAATAGCCACAGAGTAGCCATCAGATGACCAAAGCTGCCATGGCCACCAATGCCACAAGTGCTAGGTTGTGGTATGGTCAGATTATGCAGCAAAAAATGGTTATTTAGTTGTAGTTTGTTCTGGTTTTCATTTAGTTACTGTCCGGTGCAGCACAGTCAGGTTATGTAGTTATGATAGTACACAGGGGTCAGGGAACAATGTTTACAGCTCACTTATCTGGCCCCTGGGTGAAACTGTTTTTTTGCTTCCCTCTGGAATATGTAGGGGTTGGACCTATGCCCCCCCCTCCCATTTCTCTCTGTAAAGCGCATTGTGTTGCCTCTGGGTATGAAATGCGCTACACAAATAAAGTTTGATTTGATTTACACAGTTGAGTTTGATCTTATTTGAGGTGTTCTTTTATCTCCCTTTCAAACTTACAAGACCCCACCACTGGGGGTGTTAGCCACTGTTGATTCTGCCAATATTGCTTGTCTCCGTACAAGTATAGTCCATTCTACTCAGGAACCCTTCTACCTCCCCAATCCACAGAGTTCAGAGCTTGAGGAGCATCCTTGGTTCTCTGGTACTTGTTCTACATGTTAGGATTCTCATAGGTTAGTGTAGAGGTTGGGTGCATTGTGGGGGTATGGCTAGGACATGTGTGTGTCCAACTGTCGTGATGGCATGGCTAGGACATGTTTGTGTCCAACTGTCGTGATGGCATGGCTAGGACATGTGTGTGTCCAACTGTCGTGATGGCATGGCTAGGACATGTGTGTGTCCAACTGTCGTGATGGCATGGCTAGGACATGTGTGTGTCCAACTGTCGTGATGGCATGGCTAGGACATGTGTGTGTCCAACTGTCGTGATGGCATGGCTAGGACATGTGTGTGTCCAACTGTCGTGATGGCATGGCTAGGACATGTGTGTGTCCAACTGTCGTGATGGCATGGCTAGGACATGTGTGTGTCCATCTGTCGTGATGGCATGGCTAGGACATGTGTGTCCAACTGTCATGCCTGTAGTTGGCTTGCCTGTGTCATTTGTGTAACGGAAAACATGTAGTGCATGCCTCAACTCTTTCCAATAAAACTGATAGAGTATCACAATGTCGTCATCCAAATCTGCTTGTTATAATAGTGCCAGTACTTGCTAGTACGGTATGGTGCCAGTCCATTTTACTTCTCTCATGTCAAATTAATTGTTTGTCCATTTCCAGTAGTCTGGTGTTGATGTTGTCAGACAGGAGTGCTTGCAGAGGCCTACCTGTACACACATATCCCATAATATTGGATCATCTGTCAATCTACTAGTTTCTAAGCACTAGGGCGAACCGACAAAGCATCTAAACAGTTAGGTGAACCTAGCTCTGCTCAGAACAGCCATGATCATCACTGGTTGATCATCTTTCATGGCTCACATTCACCTCATTAACTTGCAGTAATGATGATGAGTTTTCTTGGGAATGGTCTGCGAGAAGCAGCAGCTTAATGTAAAGCTCTGGTCTGGAATCTGCCCTGCGCTGCACATCCAATATCACATGCACATCCAATATCACATGCACATCCAATATCACATGCACATCCAATATCACATGCACATCCAATATCACATGCACATCCAATATCACATGCACATCCAATATCACATGCACATCCAATATCACATCCACATCCAATATCACATGCACATCCAATATCACATGCACATCCAATATCACATGCACATTTATGGGTATTTTACCTCATATTAAATAAACTGACGGGACAAGTCTCCTGGTAGCAAACCCGTGGCTGCTGTTAAAGTACGCGGCCAGACATCCATTTCTATATATCTGGGCTAGTAGAGAAGGCTAGCTAGCTAGATGGTTGCTATCACGTCAGGTTTGGCATGTTTCCAGAGCAGTAGCTTACTTTGGGCTCTGAGCCCACTGAAAATGATTATCTCCATGTAAAATGAAATAAAATTTGCTTGGCTGTTATCTTGATAACAATTGGCCTACAGCATATTAAACTCATTGGGAAAAGGGTTAGACGCATGATTCATCTTTTGAATTGCACTGGGCAGCACATGCTGTGTCCATAATGCTGTTAGAAGAGGAGTTGTTATACAAAACTAAGCATTTTTAGAGAAAGGTGTAGTTGAACATTTTTAACATGGTATCTGACTTGACCTCTTGACTTGACTTTGCCAGCCTTCCATGCATTCACTGGGTCTGACAACACAGGGAGGTTCTCCCATATCGGCAAGGCAACCTGGCTGCAGGTCCACCTCAAAGCAGATGAAGATGTTATCAGTGCTCTGAAGATGCTTCTGGATGAAGCAGAAGTGAGGGAAGGAATACTGTCAACACCGACTTGCTTTGTATGTGCAGCTCTCTCAGCCAAGCTTACTCACCCGACATCAAGACAATCCCTCAACTGCGATGGCATCTCTTCTGCAAACACAGGGCAGAAAGTGACAAGCTCCCTCCAGCACTTGGAGCTCTGAAGCAGCACGTCTCGAGAGTCCGTGTCTAAACAAGGGTATGGGCCGAGGCTGCCATTGCTCTGCAGGATCTGCAGCTGGATCCAGAAACGGGTGCTTCAAACAACTGAGCCGGTGAGCAGAGGTCCTCAAGTGTAAATCTGACTGCTCTTCTGGCAGAACTAAGGAAGGTCCGTAGCCTGGGGGGGATCGGGGGGGTCGACCGTGAACCCCCCCTCACCACCAAAGGTCCAGAAAAGAATAAAAAATACCTGTCAGCACCCCCCCCCCACCCCCCCACACACACACATCAACAACTCGCCCGACAATCAAAAGAGAAACCCCCCCCCCCTCAACAACTCACCCGACAATCAAATTAAAACCTGCGATAAGGTCCACTTTTTGAAAAAAAAAAACGAACCCCCCTTCAACAAGGCTGGCTACTACGGGTGTGTAAGGACTTGGCCTGTACCCACATGTGAACCATGATGATTCCCACATGATGATGCACAAAAGTGATGATGATGATGATGATGATGATGATGATGATGATGATGATGGAGACTGTGTAAAGGCTGCTTAATCATGATCATACTGTGGATTAAAAGTGCACGTCATGCTGCTGAAGATGGTTACCGAAACAAGTTCACACTTGCTAAACTTTAAACTCGTAACACAAATGATCTGTTAACTCCTCAATGAAAAGTATGTTAAAAATGCATTTGAGTCAGTTCTACCCCATTTGTGTTGGCACCATTGGATTCCAGAAAATGTAGGTTTCTTGACCCAGATAATGTAGGTTTAACAGTTAAAATCAATGTTCCAGTTTATATATTACAAAACGTACATTTTACTGCGGCCATTTTATAAATGCCAAGATGGCCACCACATAGACATCTGGGCAAATGGAAACATTGATTTTCTGATTCCTTATACAATACCCTTTCAAAAAATATATAGTTTTGCAAATGCCCCTCCAAAAAACAACTAAATTACACAGCGAACCTGACTAATACAATTACAAAAATGTCTCTACCACCTTCAAAACCATACAGAATGAAACAGTTCCTCCTAAGCCTCCTAAACACAATTTTGGGCCCGCTGTGCAAAGTGCAACTGGGGTATGTGACTCAACACACCGTGTCACAGGGGCATTACATGACCCAACACACCGTGTCACAGGGGCATTACATGACCCAACACACCGTGTCACAGGGGCATTAAATGACCCAACACACCGTGTCACAGGGGCATTACATGACCCAACACACCGTGTCACTGCCCTCTCCTCCGCCCGGCCCCGGTGACGGGGGCCTGCTGAAACCTGCCCTCTACACCCAACTGGCAGGAACAAAAGGGGGCAAGGCATGCTGGGAGATCCAGGCCACTGCGAGGGGTGACGAGGCCGAGTCCGTCCCCAGGGCGCTTTATCGGGGGCAGCAGAGCCTCCAGGACTCACTGGGTTTTTGTTTTGTTTTGTTTTTTTGCACTTGGAAAAATATTGACGAGCCGGGGCCCTGGCTTGTGCCATTGATTTGAACTTAAGCCGTGCGGTTCGGCAGCCGCCATTGTATTGGCGTGATTAATTAAAAAGCAAACGGTTTTTAGCATGGGTGACCGGGTTTTCACCGTAGGGTAGAGAGTGTGTGGCAGAGTGAGGGGGAGGGGGGGTTTGGGGTGATAGACACAAACACACACACACACACACAGTTACACATTTGCTACACACTCAGGCGCACACACGCCCAGACTAACACAGCGGTAGATTCTCTGTAGGCAGTGAGGAGTGAGAGGAGGGTGGGGGGTGAGAGGAGGGTGGGGGGAGGGAGTTTGGATGAAAAACATTATCCATTCATGCACTGGCGAGTTTTGACAGATCCTGCTCAGAGGCTCAGATTTATAAGCCATTACTCCTGTCTGTCCGGGGCCGAGTTGGTGCATTATGTTCCCTGTCACCTCCCATTAGTCTGACCGGGCCTGATGTCCATTGAGAAAGCCAGTTCTGCCCCATAGCTGTCCAGCACAGCCAGGCCTGATAGGGGAGTATGGATCGCAGCATTGTTGTGTTTTGTTTGCCCCCCCCACTCTCTTTTCCTTGTGCATCCAGTTCAGTTCACGCCCACAGTCTATAGCTACTGTAGTGTAAAAGGGGGACATTACCCCCCCCCCAAAAAAAAAAACACACAAAAAAAACTAGGTGCTCCACTGTAATGCTCCCAGCTGCCTCCTTTACATTGTACTGTTTTTTAGGACATCCAGGACATTGTGCTGCGTTGTGTTTTGGGTGGGTGTTGTGTTGGGAGAGGAGTAGGAATGCTGGGTAGGGAGTTGTGAACATGGACAACACCTTTCTGTGACGATGTCATAGACTGGAGTGTGACAAGCACTTTAGTTTGTGTTGAGATGAATAAGAGAGGGAACCTGGTTCATTACACTTTGATCCAGCTATTTCATTTAAGTTATACCTGGTTAGTATGTTTATGTAGTGTGTTTTACACATATATACAGAGAATATCTATACAGTACAGTAACTATCATTTCCAAACAATAATAGCACCTTCAATGTAGGCCTAGCTTGTTCAAGTTGATACTAGACACATATAAGAGGCACACAAACTTGATTAGCAGTAGCTACATCCCAGAGCCCTTCAGAGCAGTGCGACCCCCCCATCATGGGAATTCAAACAGCAGCTTACAGCTTTGCATAGTTCACAAAAATCAATCAGTGCCCAAATATCACTATGAGAAACACGACTTCCACCCC
>NC_140239.1:1225732-1233232 GCF_949987555.1 Borostomias antarcticus | reverse complement strand
GTTATAGAAACACCATTTGAAGGGTCTTTGTGACTGAAGCTCGTGCCGTCCGTGCCCCAATAATGAAGCCTTTTTCCTCTTGCCATCGTGATCCAAAATCCAGGTCAGATGGGCCTGCGCCGCATTCTTACACATGCCCCAGAGCATGATGGGATGTCAATCGCTTAATTGTATCATGCAGTACACCTGTATGGAAACATCTTCCTTCGTTATATCTCCTCTCATTTATTCAGGCTTCTCCTTTAACCTGTCTGTGTATCCACAAAATCTGCCACAGGGTTTTCATTTCTACAAGCTGTATTGATAAACTGAGTGTAGAAAATTGTGGCTATTTTTATAGCTGACTGTTCCTGGACACTGTATGGTGAATGGGTCTAATATACACACTATAGAAGAGCCTTTTCTTTAATCTAGAAGGAAAGCCTGTTTGGTTTGGGTTGTCAATCTTGTTGGCCCTTCACTTGCTCTGCTTAGGGTCCCTCACTGGGGGCCTCTGCTGTGGGCCAACAGCCACAATGGAGCCCCAAATCTCCAGATTATTGAGGCTCATCCTCCACACAAGAACACACACGTGCATATGTGCACACACACACAAACACATGCACAAACATTCACGCGCGCACACACGCGCATGCACACACACATGCACGCACGCACGCACACATGCACGCACGCACACGCACGCACACACACACACACACACACACACACAGCAGCTGGTGCCCTTGATGACCCAACAGGTCTCAACCCATCTGCTCGTTGATCATGTTCTGTTTGAACACTTTAGACCTTTAACTGTTGTCTTCTCATTTTTAAATGTGTTCATATTGTTTGTTCCAGGAAGTCAGAACCTCACTCTTCACTCTTCTGACACCATGAAGGGAACAGCGGTCCAAATATAGGTGGGTTTGCATCGGGGAGGGGGATGGGGGGGGCATAGGTGAGCTATGTACATGCTATAGCTATTTATATATAGATAAATAGATTATATATACCCGCCCCTCCATGTTATTTATTATTTATTAATATCCATGTATAGCATGTACATAATCCATCTTATTCTGTATAGAAAGGGTACTTATTGTGTAATTAGTGTTAATTTGTAATTTTTGTAATTTGGAAATGTGTAACTTCTAAATTAGTGATTTGTAATTGACCCTTCACTAAGGCCCACCCCCCTTAGCTACCGTTGCCAAGCTTTCGGAGCCAGCATGGCGTTCCCTCTGTCGCTAACTGCGTCTGCTGGAGAAATAGGGTCTTATTTTTGGAAAAACCAAAAAGCGATTTGAGACAGAAGCAGACAGAAGGATGGACCGTACGCGTTCAGGATGTCAAACTGACTCAGCGACGAAATAAAGATAGACGCTAAAGACGACCCAGATCAGAGTAAAAGTGGACCAGCTGATACAGTAGCTTCATATTAATGAAGTTATTATAACGGAAGTAGCGCTACCCTTTTTCATCGCTGACCTCTGACCCTGATATCCCATGACTGGGCCAGATTATTAATGGCTGTTTGCCAGGAAGCAGCTACACCCGAGTGTGATGTTTCCTCTTTGGTGTGTCGTCAAAGGGGAGCGCTGAATGGCGTGGCTGTCGGCCATTATCCCAGGTGTAACGCCTATACGGTACACACAGGCTGGCCTGTCACGCCATTCATCAGGCGAGAAGCCAGATATTAATCACCGAGGAGAAGACCGCTGTCAAAACACGGGCGCGGGCGGACAGACGACGCCTCTCCACGCCGCTGCTTTAGCGCTTCTTTGTGGAGACGTTGTCTCTGGGTAATATCAACTTCAAAGTTATGGCAGGGATCCCAGTACCTGCTGCCCCCGGGCCAGATCTGTACCTGCCCCCCCCCCCCCCCCACACCCCCACACCCTCCCATAACTCCCTGCTCTGGCCACACCGCGCGTGACGGCTCGTTATGAATACGAGCCGCTTATTTGATATATATAAGCTGTGGCGGCATCAAGGGAAGGGGCAGGAAGTAACAAGGGGGGAAATGACCGATTCATGTCTTTGTGAGGGTCTTCAGATGAGTCAATGCAAGATAACGTGGAATGAGGGGCGATGAGTGACCCTGGAATTGTTAACGTGAGCGATAACGTGAGCATTTAGCATGACGCATCAAAAAACATATTTCAGCACCTTCACGCAATGTGAGAAATATGCTTATTGTCTCGCAACCAGGTTCAAATAACATTTGCAAAGCAAACCTGAATGTGATGAATTGGATTCTCTGTCACCAATACCTGAAAGACCCTCACACGCTTCACTTGTGTGAAAAGGAAGCGTTTGATAGCGCCGATCGGCTACTTGTACCACGCCGGCCACGAACACGCCAGCGGCTCCGCCGGTCTTTCAGCGCTTCCTCTGTTTCCCGCCTCCTGTCCAACACCTCCGATTGGTGTCAGGGATGGAAGGACAGACGCTCCACCTGATTGGACCGCTCCCTCTCCCCCCCTGACAACAGAGAAAAACACCACTAGGTCCATACTGTGTGTGTGTGTGTGTGTGTGTGTGTGTGTGTGTGTGTGTGTGTGTGTGTGTGTGTTGGGGGGCTGCAGAATAAATAAATAGGAAGAACATGCAGTAAGGCCTTGCTATCTGTGATCCAGAGGGATCGGGAGAGAGAGATAGAGCGCTTACACACAAGGTCATTGAGGGGATTCTAGGAAACAGCTGTGTGCTCTCCCCTCTCCTCCTCCACAGGCAGACAGACAGGCAGACAGACAGACAGACAGACACAGACAGACAGACAGGCAGACAGGCAGGCAAACAGACACAGGCAGACAGACAGGCAGACAGGCAGACAGGCAGGCAGGCATACAGACACAGACAGACAGACAGACAGACAGACAGACAGACAGACAGACAGGCAGGCAGGCAGATAATAAATCAGGAGATAGACAGACAGACAGACAGACAGACAGGCAGGCAGATAGACAGACAGGCAGGCAGATATAGACAGGCAGATAGACAGACAGACAGACAGGCAGATAGACAGACAGACAGGCAGATAGACAGACAGACAGGCAGATAGACAGACAGACACGGCAAAAATACTGTCACCTACTGCCGCCCCGCCACTGGGCTGGAAACGCCATTCATCTAGTAATCTCTCCTCAGAGCAGGTTAGGATTATTCACCTGCTCATCTCTCTTTCCTCAGAGCAGGTTAGGATTATTCACCTGCTCATCTCTCTTTCCTCAGAGCAGGTTAGGATTATTCACCTGCTCATCTCTCTTTCCTCAGAGCAGGTTAGGATTATTCACCTGCTCATCTCTCTCTCCTCAGAGCAGGTTAGGATTATTCACCTGCTCATCTCTCTTTCCTCAGAGCAGGTTAGGATTATTCACCTGCTCATCTCTCTCTCCTCAGAGCAGGTTAGGATTATTCACCTGCTCATCTCTCTTTCCTCAGAGCAGGTTAGGATTATTCACCTGCTCATCTCTCTCTCCTCAGAGCAGGTTAGGATTATTCACCTGCTCATCTCTCTCTCCTCAGAGCAGGTTAGGATTATTCACCTGCTCATCTCTCTTTCCTCAGAGCCGGTTAGGATTATTCACCTGCTCATCTCTCTTTCCTCAGAGCAGGTTAGGATTATTCACCTGCTCATCTCTCTTTCCTCAGAGCAGGTTAGGATTATTCACCTGCTCATCTCTCTTTCCTCAGAGCAGGTTAGGATTATTCACCTGCTCATCTCTCTTCTCTTCTCTGTGTTGTTCTAAGGTTTGAATGTCTGGTCTGTAACTGTAGGTTTTGACAGTAATTTAAATGTCTAGTGATCGATGTTGTTCAGTTAGCCAAACAATTGATTGCCTGAATAAACCTTTTCATTGATTTGCCACTTGAAAGTCTTAAGGAAAACAATTATACACATAGTAGGCTATAGCACTATCATAGTCCTTCAATTAACACATTTCTTTTCCATATTTTGATAAATATTCCATTAAAATGAGACTCAGATATGACCTCGACGAGACCCCCCGCTCCCTCTCGCTCTCTCACACTTCCTCCCTCCCTCCCTCCCTCCCTCTCTCTCTCTCTCTCTCTCTCTCTCTCTCTCTCTCTCTCTCTCTTTCACACACACTCTCTCTCTCATACACACACATACGCTCACACACACAGACACCTCCCCCCTCTCTTTGTGGTCTTAATCCAGAGGCCAGTGGCGGCCTAGGGGCCAGATTAGAGGTGTTGCCCCCCTGAGCAGGGGGAGCAGGCTGGCCTCTGAAAGCAGATCTCTCCCTGGTCCTGGAGCCCGGCCCCCGGCCCCCGGCTGCTGGGATCTGGCCCTGGGCCATATGGGAGGAACCAGGGGCCCCGCTGTGAATCTGTGGGGTCCAGTTCCACACAGACAGCTGTCCCTACAAGCAGACCCCCCGCCTCCACCCCCAAACCCCTTCCATCTCCACACACACACGCACACGCACGCACACACACATACACACACACACACACACACACACATACACACACACACACACACACACACACACATACGGTCTCTCTCTATCACTCGCTCTCTCTCTCTCTCACTCTCACACACACACACACACACACACACACACACACACACACACACACACACACACACACACACACACACACACACACGTCCCCCTCCTCTACACTGCCCCCCCCCCCAGAGCGTCTACTCTTCAAGCTGAGAGGACTTGAGATAAATAAATCAGCCGCTCTACCGGCCTGCTAAATGCCCCGGCGCTCTACCGGCCTGCTAAATGCCCCGGCGCTCTACTGGCCTGCTAAATGCCCCGGTGCTCTACTGACCTGCTAAATGCCCCGGCGCTCTACCGGCCTGCTAAATGCCCCGGCGCTCTACTGGCATGCTAAATGCCCCGGTGCTCTACCGGCCTGCTAAATGCCCCAGCGCTCTACCGGCCTGCTAAATGCCCCGGCGCTCTACCGGCCTGCTAAATGCCCCGGTGCTCTACTGACCTGCTAAATGCCCCGGCGCTCTACCGGCCTGCTAAATGCCCCGGTGCTCTACTGGCCTGCTAAATGCCCCGGCGCTCTACCGGCCTGCTAAATGCCCCGGCGGGGGATTAGAGCGGCGGCGCCGAGGAGGCTTTTATCCCGGGCTGTTAGTGAGCAGTAAGAACACGCCCCTCAGGAGCAGTAAGGACACGCCCCTCAGGAGCAGTAAGGACACGCCCCTCAGGAGCAGTAAGGACACGCCCCTCAGGAGCCCAAACCCCTGCGCTGTCACACGGGCGCAGGACGAGGGGAGTAATGCTGATGGGAAGATTAGCACCGGCCTCCATGAGTACGGATGAGGTTTCTATAATAAATACATAAAATAACACAAAACAAACAAGGTGGAATACCAGTTAACTGAGTTTATATATAAATACCAGTATAATATAATACCAGTTAACTGATAGTTTCTATATAAATACCAGTATAATATAATACCAGTTAACTGATAGTTTCTATATAAATACCAGTATAATATAATACCAGTTAACTGATAGTTTATATATAAATACCAGTATAATATAATACCAGTTAACTGATAGTTTATTGTGAACCTTGATTTTTTGGGGATGTTTATTTAATTTTTTGGATGTTTTGATGTTGTAATTTCGTGTGTCTGTGTCTGTTTTCTTGGCCAGGTCTCTCTTGCAAAATAAATAGTTTTAATCTAAATGAGACGGACCTGGTTAAATAAAGGTCAAATAAAAATCCAACGGACGGAGACGGTGAGTGTAACTTTGTCTTTTCCAGCCTGAATCTGTGACAATACTAGTTGCCATGGATCACCTCACATCTGCACACTCTGTCAGTCACAGGCCTTCTGAGACGTCTGTTTCCATGTCCATTAAGCTCTGTGTGGGAGGAGGAGGAGGAGGAGGAGGAGGAGGAGGAGGAGGAGATCAGTGTAATTCCTCTGCTGCAGATGCAGGCCAGATTGGGGCTGGAGGATTAAGATGTAACCAAAGTCAAGAGCACAGCTCCTGCCACACTGCAGCCAGCGAAAGAAACCCTGTTAGTGGTGGCAGTGTGTGTGTGTGTGTGTGTGTGTGTGTGTGTGTGTGTGTGTGTGTGTGCTTGCGTTCGTGTGTGTGTGTGTGTGTGTGTGCACTCTGTTTAGGCCAACAGAGACTGCATTACCAGCAGGCCACTTTAACAGGGTTTTAGGGCCGTGGGGGAAATTAAGGCAACATTTTGGGGCAAAGAGCCTCTTAAAACGTGCTTAGAGACCAGCCCTAGAGACCAGCCCTGGAGACCAGCCCTGGAGAGAGACCAGCCTGGAGACCAGCCCTGGAGACCAGCCCTGGAGACCAGCCCTGGAGAGAGACCAGCCTGGAGCTGGCATAGTGGCAGTAAATCTGATATTCTGTTTGCATGTCGCAAAGAGCAGCCGCCCCTCCCCATCCAGAGTAAACATATCAATAAATGGATTAAACAAAACTCTCTGTCAAGATTCACAATCTTTCAGTCAAGGAAAACAACTCAGTGGCGTATCCTGATATGATTGTGTGTGGGATTGAACACTGTATTACGTTTCCTCCACCTCAAATGTCCCGTGGATTGCTTTCTGGGGGGAGAGGTAATATCCTAAAAGCACTCTGGTTATTTGGTTAAAAGTGATGTAACAGTCGCGGACGTGAATGGGATTCCTAGCTGTGAAGAAACAGGAAATGAGCGTAAAAGCTGGCAGCTCAAGCCAGTGAACCTGCTCTGTTGAGGTCAGGCTATCGGACAGAACAACATTCCCAATATCAAACCCCACCTGAATAAAAAAAGAGAAGATTTTTCCCCCCTCCACACACAAATAAATGGTTGAAAATAAAAAAAGGAGGATAAACATCTATATACAGTATTTCTGGCATCTGCTTGCAGGCTTGATGTGAGTCGAGAGGGAAAGGAGATTATGTTAAAGCCTAAATGGAGCTTTGACTTTTTCTCTCCCCTCCCCAGTTTCCTTGTTTAAATCCAGCAGGCCTAATCTAATCTTATCCGCCTCAATCCAATTTTTAATGCTGGCTACACATAGGATTAAAGTGGTGCAGTTTGCTTTGTGGGCCATTTGGAGCAGCATCTGCTGCTGCTGGTGGAGGGGGGTGGGCGGGCGCATGTGGACCGGATCAGGCCCGGACAACAAGGTCAGCCCGGGGTGGGCGGGCGCATGTGGACCGGATCAGGCCCGGACAACAAGGTCAGCCCGGGTTTGATGCTAACATGGGCTGCTCTTATGTGAGAGTAATCATGCAGGCCCTAATGTGCTGCATTGATAGCAGTGTACTTTAAGTGGTACAGTAGATAAGCTGTTCTATAAATGGTCCGTAAATTTAGTTACAGACTGTATATGTGAAGGTTTGAATATCGAACTGTGGTGTTACGGTCATTTTTGAGTGACAGTGTTTTGTCTGCGAAGAGGCAGGTGGACAGTTCATGAGTAAATTATTACTACTACTACTACTAAAGTACTACCATTACTGTACTACTACTACTACTACAGTACTACCA
>NC_140239.1:1150732-1223232 GCF_949987555.1 Borostomias antarcticus | reverse complement strand
CTGTCTGGTTCTGTTCTGGTTCTGTACTGGTAGGCTACTGTTCTGGTTCTGTACTGGTTCTGTTCTGGTACTGTTCTGGTACTGTTCTGGTTCTGTTCTGGTTCTGTACTGGTTCTGTTCTGGTACTGTTCTGGTACTGTTCTGGTTCTGTTCTGGTTCTGTACTGGTTCTGTTCTGGTACTGTTCTGGTTCTGTTCTGGTTCTGTACTGGTTCTGTACTGGTTCTGTTCTGGTTCTGTTCTGGTTCTGTACTGGTTCTGTTCTGGTTCTGTTCTGGTTCTGTACTGGTTCTGTTCTGGTTCTGTACTGGTACCGTCCTGGCCCCCACTGGTCCCGCTGCGGCCCACAGGCTCGCCAAACCTGTCCGCAGCCACCATGGGAGAGAGACCACAGAGAGACCACAACCAAGCTACCCCTGCACATCCGCTACAGAGAGACCAGAGAGACCACAACCAAGCTACCCCTGCACATCCGCTACAGAGAGACCACAACCAAGCTACCCCTGCACATCCGCTACAGAGAGAGACCACAACCAAGCTTCCCCTGCACATCCGCTACAGAGAGACCAGAGAGACCACAACCAAGCTACCCCTGCACATCCGCTAGAGAGAGACCACAACCAAGCTACCCCTGCACATCCGCTACAGAGAGAGACCACAACCAAGCTACCCCTGCACATCCGCTAGATAGAGACCACAACCAAGCTACCCCTGCACATCCGCTAGAGAGACCACAACCAAGCTTCCCCTGCACATCCGCTACAGAGAGACCACAACCAAGCTACCCCTGCACATCCGCTAGAGAGAGACCACAACCAAGCTACCCCTGCACATCCGCTAGAGAGACCACAACCAAGCTACCCCTGCACATCCGCTAGAGAGACCACAACCAAGCTACCCCTGCACATCCGCTCCAGAGAGACCACAACCAAGCTACCCCTGCACATCCGCTAGAGAGACCACAACCAAGCTACCCCTGCACATCCGCTACAGAGAGAGACCACAACCAAGCTACCCCTGCACATCCGCTAGAGAGAGACCACAACCAAGCTACCCCTGCACATCCGCTAGAGAGAGACCACAACCAAGCTACCCCTGCACATCCGCTCCAGAGAGACCACAACCAAGCTACCCCTGCACATCCGCTAGAGAGAGAGACCACAACCAAGCTACCCCTGCACATCCGCTACAGAGAGAGACCACAACCAAGCTACCCCTGCACATCCGCTACAGAGAGACCACAACCAAGCTACCCCTGCACATCCGCTAGAGAGAGACCACAACCAAGCTACCCCTGCACATCCGCTCCAGAGAGAGACCACAACCAAGCTACCCCTGCACATCCGCTAAAGAGAGACCACAACCAAGCTACCCCTGCACATCCGCTAGAGAGACCACAACCAAGCTACCCCTGCACATCCACTACAGAGAGAGACCACAACCAAGCTACCCCCGCACATCCGCTAGAGAGAGACCAGGACCAAGCTACCCCTGCACATCCGCTAGAGAGAGACCACAACCAAGCTACCCCTGCACATCCGCTACAGAGAGACCACAACCAAGCTACCCCTGCACATCCGCTACAGAGAGAGAACAACCAAGCTACCCCTGCACATCCGCTAGAGAGAGACCACAACCAAGCTACCCCTGCACATCCGCTAAAGAGAGACCACAACCAAGCTACCCCTGCACATCCGCTAAAGAGAGACCACAACCAAGCTACCCCTGCACATCCGCTAGAGAGAGACCACAACCAAGCTACCCCTGCACATCCGCTAGAGAGACCACAACCAAGCTTCCCCTGCACATCCGCTACAGAGAGAGACCACAACCAAGCTACCCCTGCACATCCGCTAAAGAGAGAGACCACAACCAAGCTACCCCTGCACATCCGCTAGAGAGACCACAACCAAGCTACCCCTGCACATCCGCTACAGAGAGACCACAACCAAGCTACCCCTGCACATCCGCTAGAGAGAGAGACCACAACCAAGCTACCCCTGCACATCCGCTAGAGAGAGAGACCACAACCAAGCTACCCCTGCACATCCGCTAGAGAGAGAGACCACAACCAAGCTACCCCTGCACATCCGCTACAGAGAGACCACAACCAAGCTACCCCTGCACCTCCGCTAGAGAGAGACCACAACCAAGCTACCCCTGCACATCCGCTAGAGAGAGACCACAACCAAGCTACCCCTGCACATCCGCTACAGAGAGAGACCACAACCAAGCTACCCCTGCACATCCGCTATAGAGAGACCACAACCAAGCTACCCCTGCACATCCGCTAGAGAGAGACCACAACCAAGCTACCCCTGCACATCCGCTAAAGAGAGACCACAACCAAGCTACCCCTGCGCATCCGCTACAGAGAGAGACCACAACCAAGCTACCCCTGCACATCCGCTACAGAGAGACCACAGAGAGACCACAACCAAGCTACCCCTGCACATCCGCTACAGAGAGACCACAACCAAGCTACCCCTGCACATCCGCTAGAGAGAGAGACCACAACCAAGCTACCCCTGCACATCCGCTACAGAGAGAGACCACAACCAAGCTACCCCTGCACATCCGCTATAGAGAGACCACAACCAAGCTACCCCTGCACATCCGCTAGAGAGAGACCACAACCAAGCTACCCCTGCACATCCGTCGTCTTTGTATGAAATGCATATCCAGTAAGAATGAAGGGAAATGTCCAAAGAGAAGAAAAAAAGAAACGTATTTCATCCTAGAAGTGACTGAGGAGAGGACATGTTATTATATAAACTGTATAACTGCTGAATAAACAAAATGTGCAGTCTATTCTTACAGTGACCATTGTTCTTACACCGCTGCATCTTGGGAAATTCTACTGTCAAAAACGAACCCTATCCCTAACCATAACCATAATACACGGCTTTTATGGCTAAAATGCTTGAAATCGGTACCTCCAGGCCATAAGAATAGTCACTGCCTTAAGAAAGATGATAGGAAACGACGGTAAATCAGGCCAGAAGCCTGCCCTCTGACCTGAGAGCATGACCTTGGGTTAATAGTTCACCAGGTCAATCACGCTCAGTCAGACTCGTAGAGGAGCAGAAGGCACCTCGGGCTTTAGTGCTACTAAAGAGCTTTGCACATCAGGGGGGAAATAAGTCGGTATCCTTAATGTGGAGAATAGAGATGTTTACAGATGATACGGGATTAGATTAGGCCTTCGCTGCTTTCTGGCAGACAAAGGCAGATCCCCAGATAGACGACACCTGTTCGTCCCGTAGCTGAGTGGCATACAGGAAACCACTCACCCTGCCATGAACGCCTCACCAGACCCACCAGGACCGAGTCCTTTATTCATAAAAAAGACGCTGGTGTAGACATACAGTAACAATATTTTTATTTTTTTCTAGCTGGTGCGCAGCACTGGGTCGGGGATGGGGGGAGTTAGAGGAAGGAGGAGAGAAATAACAGTATATGAGTGTCTAGGTGGACACATATATACACACACTGGTGCAGGCATATACTTTCTGGTTAACTGGTACAGTTAGGAGATGGAACAAGGTTTGAGGTTGTGACATGGTCACAGCTCTTTTCTGTCCTGGCCACACAGTGAACTGCCCACCGACATGAGGACTGGTGAATAGTAGTACACTAACTTCCTATGTTAAAAGCAATTATGTAAGTCACTTTGGATAAAAGTTTCAGCCAAATGACTAATATAATGTGAACACCCAAAGACATGCCATGCTGTTGCTAACTAGTCAAATAATGAATCTTAGCTGTGTGTTACTGTGGCAACCCGGGGCCCTCAGGCCAAAATGGCCGCCTGTGCCACAAAGTGGCTGCTAGCTGTGGGACTGAAGTTCCCAGAATCCCACAGGTTGTGGGCTAGAGAGCTGAATAGCTGTGTTCGGAATCGCTCCCTCGTTCCCTCACTCCCTATTCCCTATATAGGGTCCACCGTGTAGTGAACTACCTAGGGAACGGAGAAATTGTAGGGTACATGCACTGTTCCCTGCAAATCAAGGTGAATTGTGGGTAATAAATAGTGGACTATATAGGGAACGAAAATTCCGTGGAGAATTCGGACACTACAAACAAAATGGCTGACGCCCTATATAGTGCACTATATAGTGAATAGGGAGCGATTCCGAACACAGCTACTGACTGTGTCGGTTGACTATGGGCTGATTGTCCACACCTGCCTCAGATCAATCAGCCACGTCCCCTCACCAAAACCTGGAAGACCCAGGCCAGAGGAAGCCTGGGAGAAGAGGGGGGAGGCACACAGCATGCTGTCAGGCAGGGGGGCATCAAGTTATATCCCAATCCAATTATGTGTGGATTTTGTTTGAGATCTTTCATTTTTTAACACTAAGTGCTCATGTATTTGCCCAGACCATAATTTAAACTTTCTTTAATTAAAAATATCTTTAAAAAAAACATATCACAGCACAATGCCAGAGTATTCATTAGCATTTTTATTCTGCATCCCCCTGAACTTGAGCTGTTGTTGAGCTACCTGCCATGTGAGAAGCCAAAGATGGTTTCACACTGACAAGCAATCAAGGGCTGCCTGTAAATGTCACAGGTGTGTGTAACATGGAGGTCTCATCAATTTCCACAAAATGTTCGTTAAAGGAACAGTGAAGGAAAAACTGAATGTTACTGTGTATTAATATTAACTTTATACAGAAATGGTTTAAAATCATCTACAGTAGATCGTCATGTGAGCTTTTATTCTCCCACTTCACACTGTATCAACACAGCGGCATGGTTACCCATCATGCATCACAGCATTTCTGTGTAGAACAGAGAGAGAGTAAGGCGCCATTCTCCCAGTCAAGGGCCCGGCCCCCAGGGTACCTGGGGGGTCACGCTACAGGTGTTTATATAAACTGTTTGAACGCTGATAAGATGAAGCCACGTCAGATAGCCAGAGTGAATCAATATTTGACGAAGGACGAGCAGCTGTTTGTCAGGATACCATTAAGCGAGCGGGTCGCGTAGCAGCGTCCGCTAAGGACCCGGCATTCCTGCGTCTCTCAGCATTAGCGCCCCCGCCAGCTCACCCATCACGCTCAAACAGGAACGCCACACATGTGACCCATCCCGCTCAAACAGGATCGCCACTCATGTGGAATGGCTGCTCAAAACAAGCTGCTTGTGCAAGTACAGTATATGTTCTGTACCAAGTTTTCAGCCAGTTTTTAGAGATGAACAAATGGCCAACTGGTTTGAATGGTAGAATGAGCCCTGGTTCTTGGTATACTGAAACGTACTGGTTTGAATGGTGGAATGAACCCTGGTTGTTGGTATTCGTACTGGTCTGAATGGTAGAATGAACCCTGGTTGTTGGTATTCATACTGGTCTGAATGGTGGAATGAACCCTGGTTGTTGGTATTCGTACTGGTCTGAATGGTGGAATGAGCCCTGGTTGTTGGTATTCGTACTGGTCTGAATGGTGGAATGAACCCTGGTTGTTGGTATTCGTACTGGTCTGAATGGTGGAATGAACCCTGGTTGTTGGTATTCGTACTGGTCTGAATGGTGGGTATGGTGCCTGGTTGTTGGTATTCGTACTGGTCTGAATGGTGGGTATGGTGCCTGGTTGTTGGTATACTGTATGAACTGGTCTGAATGGTGGGTATGATGCCTGGTTGTTGGTATACTGTATGAACTGGTCTGAATGGTGGGTATGATGCCTGGTTGTTGGTATACTGTATGAACTGGTCTGAATGGTGGGTATGATGCCTGGTTGTTGGTATACTGTATGAACTGGTCTGAATGGTGGGTGTGATGCCTGGTTGTTGGTATACTGTATGAACTGGTCTGAATGGTGGGTATGATGCCTGGTTGTTGGTATACTGTATGAACTGGTCTGAATGGTGGGTATGATGCCTGGCCCGTACTGTAATTGTACCATGTTGCACTCATGTATCTGTTGGCAGGACTGGGGTTAATGACACATCAGCTCAAACATTTCCACGTCCTGTTCCAGGAACAACTGAATGATAATAAGCTGACTTGAAATACCTTACAACAGACTCTAAAGCTTGAGGTACTTCCTTCGGTCACAGAGTTTAAGTCCATGGCTCTAGACCAATGTACTTCAACCTATAACTGTTTATTATTATTATTATTATTATTGTATATTGCATTTGTGTTGTTGATATGTGTCTCTGTGTAAACTCGTCATTGCAATAAATGAGGGAAAACTCAGTGCTTCACAAGTATAAATAAAGGTTTGAAATGAAAAAAAATGAAATGGTCCATTAATTGGTTCATTGCTTGTGTGTTTTATTAGTTTCAGACATGCCAAGGCCTGAAAATCTGCTCATAAATAAAGAGTTTGTGAAAGGAGACAAGGCGAAGAATGTGTAGCATAGTATGGATTATCTCACCAATGGTTTTGTGGCCATTTAGCTACTATATATATATTAATATAAATGTATAATAAAATGATGGTCAGACTTTTTCAGTAAACTGGGTTCAGTTCCGGCAATTACTAATCACTCTCAAAGAAAAATTACAGTTTTTGTCAGTGGCATATTAAATGGCTAATTTGGGTGGAACATCTAGTAACTAAGTTGAAAGTTGTTCTACTGCTAATTCTCTAGTTGATTGTGCTAACCGCACTAACAACCGCTGTTCAATTTATGCTAGACAATCGAAATTCAAGGCATGGAAGGGAACAGTTGTACTGTAAGCCAACAAAGTACGACCCCCCCCCCCTCCAGAAGCTTTGCTCTTTCCAGCTCACAAATGGATGACCTTTGAAAATTGCTGTGTTTTAGCCTTTGCTGTTACGGCGTCTATAAATGGCCCGTAATGTTATTGGGCTGTGCCGGCGCCGGGTCATTAGTCTTCCCCCAGGCGGGCCGGCGAGCGTCTGCTACGGGGTACATCACCCAGCACAGACATCGCAGCCCGTGGGTAAACATCATTTGGACACCGCCGTTTCTCTGCTCAAATGGGTTTGATGTAGATGAAGAGAGACCTCCTTTTGAAAGTGCAGTGATCTACACGGCGTTTGATCGGCGCTGCTGGGAAGGTGGGCGGTTCACGCCAGGCCCGTGAGTGTGGTCTCCCTCCACGGGAAGAAAAAAAAGTTCTCTTTCTTTCTCCTCTTTGTGTGTTTTTCTTTTAAATTCTAGCAGGAGCTGTAAAGCGAGGAGCAGTGATGGATATATGCCGGTTTGAGGAAGGAATCGGAGCAGTGATGGTTTTGCTGTCCTAATACTGTGGAAAGTGTGAGTGTGACGGATACTGTGAGTGTGTTCGTAGCGTGTGTTTGTAGCGTGTGTTCTTAGCGTGTGTTTGTAGCTTGTGTTCTTAGCGTGTGTTCTTAGCGTGTGTTCGTAGCGTGTGTTCGTAGCGTGTGTTCTTCGCGTGTGTTCTTAGCGTGTGTTTGTAGCGTGTGTTCTTAGCGTGTGTTCTGAGCGTGTGTTCGTAGCGTGCCGTGATGACGGACAGAGATGTGAAACAGCAGCGGTCCCACTGGAGTCTCCATTACCTCATCAATAATTGGAATGTATGGATTTGTTCTGTACATCCATTTCCTGTCTACAGTAGCACTGAACATGTGTTCATAATGTGTTATGAATGTCCCCTCAATGTCCCCTCTGCTCCCCCCTCCCCTGCCAAAGACAGTCCCCTGCCACACACACACACACACACACACACACACACAAACACGCACACACACACACACACACACACACACACACACACACACACACACACACACACACACACACACACACACACACACACACACACAAACACAAACACCACCACCAAACATGCCATGTCCCAAGGGAATGCTCCAGTGCCCAATAACACTTTTAAGGAGATTGAAAAGAATCTGCTTCTCCTGCCAACATGCCTTGTTTGGTATTCACAGGGCCACGCGCAGGTAGGCTCTGTCTCTGGATGGTGACAAACTGTCTTTCTGCTTCAGAACACAGCCCTTTCAGACTAAATGAAAAAAAAGTGAGTCGTTCACCGTGTTCACACACACACACACACACACACACACACACACACACACACACACACAGACACGCACACACACACACACACGCACACACACGCACACACACACACACACACACACACACACACACACACACACCTTTCCACGGTCCTGTCATCTCAGCCCTGTGGAGTCACTTTATTATAAAATGTAAAAAAAATCCAGTCAATTCTATTTAATCAGCTGAAAAGGCGAAGCGTTTCCAGGTCATTAATCAAGCTCGCCCTCTCAGACGGGGGCCTGTCCGTCCACGGCGCAAACCGCTCTCCCCATCATTAAGGAGAAGAGACAGGGAGGAAGAGAACGGGGATAAACTCAAAAGGGCCTCAATCATTTCCCTGAGCCGCGACGGCTGCCTGCGCTAACGAGGGAAACCACCAGACAAGGTGTAACCAACCAGGGCAGGCTGTTTGTGTGGTAAATATCAACATCCTGTTGTCGTGCACCGACACCGAGGAGGTGGAGAAACATTTTCAGAACTGTGTGCTCCCTTGGCGGGTTGGGCCGGTGGGCTCATCTGTTTTCTCCTGAGTGAGATACAGCACCAAGCATTATTCTTGGATGAACAAAGCAAAATGTACATGGCAATGGTAAAAATGATATTATAACCACAATGCACCTACTGTATTATTTGTATGTTGTTTGTAAGTTGTCCTAGTTCTTTTAACACTGTCGGTTTAATCACACGCTGCCAATTCGCTGGGCCATCTGAATGTGAGAGGGCCACCATGGAAACAGCTTTTTAACTTGATTGTGTTCAGCCTCCATGATTTTAGTCATACACACGATTTTGTGGTGTATTTTTAATGTCGTCAAATAAACAAATAAACAAATAAAAAACTGTAACCTTGATACTAACCTATGAGAACCTTAACATTTGGTGCTTGTTCTAAATGTTATGATTCTCATAGGTTGACCCACCCAATTGTGGGTACAATTCTCATTAGTTACAGTGGTTACAGGTCATATGTTTTCCAACCGTGATGAAGTTAGTCGTTCACTGAAAACGTTATGGAGTATCTCTCTGTAGATGAAACAGTGAATGAATCCCAATTGACAACATGACATGCATCATACTACACTGAATCACCATCATGTACCGTATGCATCATACTACACTGAATCACCATCATGTACCGTATGCATCATACTACACTGAATCCAAATGCTAAGTGGTAAATTGTGCTTTTATCCAAAGCGGTTTACAATGAAGGTCTCTCATTGACTCATTCACACACACATTCACACACCAATGGCGTCAGCTGCCATGCAAGGTGCTAGCCTGCTCATTGGGAGCAATTTGGGGTTCAGTGTCTTCTCGCCCAAGAAGACTTCGACATGTCGTCAGGAGTAGCCGGGATTCAAACCGCCGACCCTACGATCACTAGACGACCCGCATAACTGCATCTGCTTCACGTTGGCAAACTAAACACTGACTCAAAATCAAACTAAACACTGACTCACAATCAAACTAAACACTGACTCATAATCAAACTAAACACTGACTCACAATCAAACTAAACACTGACTCAGTCAAACTAAACACTGACTCACAATCAAACTAAACACTGACTCAGTCAAACTAAACACTGACTCACAATCAAACTAAACACTGACTCACAATCAAACTAAACACTGACTCACAATCAAACTAAACACTGACTCACAATCAAACTAAACACTGACTCACAATCAAACTAAACACTGACTCACAATCAAACTAAACACTGACTCACAATCCAACTAAACACTGACTCACAATCAAACTAAACACTGACTCACAATCAAACTAAACATTGACTCACAATCAAACTAAACACTGACTCACAGTCAAACTAAACACTGACTGGTTCACATCACATCTTTGCCAGGTTATTGAGTAGATCCATTTGTGCAGTTTTCTGGATTTCCAGAAATGAAAGAAAACGGGTCCTACTACTTTTCACACAGAGTTAAGAGCTCCAGGAGTTAAATGCACTGCAGATAAAATGAATAACGCTTGAAAATATCACATCCACTCCTTCATCACCACAAAAGAACATCTATTATGGGTGGGGGACAACATGTTTACTGTTTACATCTGGCTTGTTTAGATGAGGATTGGATAAGAAAAAAAAACATTCACGCCGCACACACACACACACACACACACACACACACACAGTGATGTACTTCCAGCCGTAATGCATTAAAGCACCTGGTATTACAGTAGATTGGTTCAATCCTTATAGAATCCTTATATACAGTCAGACTACTAGTCTTATGAAAATATACTACACAATTTAGAACACATTTTTTTTAGACAAGTGCTATGTCACTACATAATTTTACACTATTATACAGGTATTCAGACGCTCTTTGTGCCAGCGGCCATCAGACTCTATAACAGTGCCTGAGTGTTCCGTGTGTTATAGAGGTGTGTATATATGTATGTATACATGAGTATTACTACATATACCCAGACAGCCTGTATGTATGTGTGTGTGTGTGTGTGTGTGTGTGTGTTTGTGTTTGTGTGTGTGTGTATGTATGTATGTGTACTCCTAGACTTATATACTTGGATAGTTATATATATATATATGGATATATATATATTTATACATACTGAATATATCCAGGTAAATACATATCTTATTCTATTCTATACTGCACAGTTACTGTAGTACATATGGATGTATATAGTCCCTGTTATTCCTTTTTCTGCTACTACCCCCTCTTTTTGGGTCTTTTTCGTTACTCTGTGTCAAATTTCTCCCTGGGGGATCAATAAAGAATCTATCTACAGTACGTCCTGCATATGGAACCAGTCATATTCTGCACAGTAGGCTGGTGTAGGCGGTACTTTATCTATAGAACGTAGCGGCGCTTCACAGGAACTCACCACCCCAGTCTTCTTGGGTGGTGAAGTGACTGCAATTACACAGAATGCATAGGGCCAGTTATGGACTAACAACACGGGCTAATTTGACGAGAGTATTCTTCCACTCCCCAGAGGGGCTCTTCTGCGCGCAGCGGCCCCTCGCCATCCCCGCTACTTTGATCACAGCTATTACAGCGAGGAGGAGGGAGGCGGAGAGACTCTGGCGAGAGATGGCAGTGACAGGATGATATCATACGCCGTGATTCTCTGCCCAACGCACAGCTGTGCTTCAGCTAGCAGCGGTATTCCTTCCTTCATCTTTTAGTAGTGCTTGAATCATACGGAAGCTAGAAAAGGAGGCGTACGTACAAAGCTAAGCTGTAGGCATATTTTAGTATGAGCATTTGTTACTTTAGCAGCAAGTGCTTCATCGCTGGCTGTGAACATGTTGATGCCCGTTCAGGTTTGCTTCCTCTAACTTATCATGACAACCCATTAGTATTTACGGTTTCTCTATTCTTTATTGTTGAGATATTAATCAAATGTGCTTCCATTAGGGAGAATCTCACCAATGATGCTTTAAAGGTAATGCATGGTGCTACATGCATGCACCTGTAGGCTTGAAACACTTGAAATAGTTCATTCTGAATCTGTGAATTTGCAGGTCTCTACCTCAGATTGGATGTGAGGGGCGGGCGAGCATTAGAGGTAGTTACCTCTCCATTTGGGGCCTCCTCTTCATAATACTTAGGTGACCATCCTTTGTTGGGCTCACTCAGCTGATAAGTGTTGGCGCCATGGCAACTGAAAACGCATTAACAAGCCCATACTTCCACTGGGATGTAGGGGTGGTGAGGCGCCATGGCGGCCCAATGACTGACAGCCATTTTGTTGACAGGTTGTTGATATGACAAGTATAGCTGACTAGCAGTGCTCTCCATCTTCCCTGGTTTAGACTGCAGGCCTATAGGTAGAATAAGTAAGTGCACAATGCTACAGAATACCTGAAACAATGTGATTGAAAAAGCCCACACTTTAAATTAGTTAAATATCTGGATCCTTCAGCATCTGTATTCTTAAATTAAGGAATTTCATTTTTCCCATATTGATTGCTGAACAATATGGACGCCTAAGGTTAAAAGGATCTCCATGCTGAGATGAAGGAAAAAAAGTGACATAAATGAACCAATAATGAGTATTTCCAGAACCATCTTCCACACATCTTAAAACTACGATGTTTAAAAGGCCACAGACTACAAACCCTGTGAGCCATGAAGGAGCCAGCCAGATGTGGACGGGCCCAGGCTTGGGGGGCCGTGGCTAGCCAGCTAGCATGGCTGACAGTAGCTAGCCAGCTAGAACAGCTAACATTAGCTACAGTAGCTAGCCAGCTAGAACAGCTAACATTAGCTACAGTAGCTAGGCCAGCTAGCATGGCTGACAGTAGCTAGCCAGCTAGAACAGCTAACATTAGCTACAGTAGCTAGCCAGCTAGCATGGCTGACAGTAGCTAGCCAGCTAGAACAGCTAACATTAGCTACAGTAGCTAGCCAGCTAGCATGGCTAACATTAGCTACAGTAGCTACAGTAGCTAGCTAGCAGGAGCTGACAGTAAATCAGAATGCATCCGCAGGCTCAGAGCAAGGTCAGAGCCACTGAGTGTGTAATGAATGGGGAGGTATAGTGCGGAGAAGCCATTATCCCCCCCTCACCCTCCCATCCCTGCTGCCAGCGGAGTGGTGCAGTGACCTGGCATTCTAACAAATGGAGGGGAAAGCTCTGGCATGGGATGTAAATTCCCACAACGGTCCCCCATGAATAGTGGAGTCTCTCTAGAATGTGGCGCACTGACCCGTGGAGGGATCAGGGCTCCACCCAGATCAGGACTGACAGGGCTGGAGGAGCCGCCGCTTAAAGGGAAGGGTATGTAAAAGGAAATGATGATTACCCAGAATAAGTTAGATGTCACAGTGAGCAAAATATTACTGTCAAATTGACTTCTGCCTCGCTCTGTGAGTGATGGGTACTGAGGGAGGGGAGGGCCTGTCACGGTTGCTAGTGTGTGTGTGTGTGTGTGTGTGTGTGTGTGTGTGTGTGTGTGTGTGTATGTGTGTGTGTGTGTGTCTGCAAGCTCACTGCTTGCTTCTGAACATACTCATAAAAACACAACTTTAGTTTTTCCTCTGCCCTATCATAAATAAAGACACTTTCACAAGCCTTCATGGCAGTATTTCTACAGCTACAACACGAATCAGAATCCCATTTATTGCCAGGTATGTTTGTACACATACTCTGAATGTGTTAGGGAACTCTGATGGATAGACAACAATAGACAGGGTGCAGGACTAGACAGGATAGTGCAAATCTGACAACACAAGCAATTCAGCCGCATATAAAAATATGTTCTCACAACAGGTTCTCTGATCCACACATTCCTCTTAACATCAATTTCTCTAAGAGAGCACATGGTTATTCCTCGGCTTACAACACTCTATAAAGTAAGTGTACCACAAGGATGTTCTATTGTATCTTGCTTGTACTTGAAGGCAGAACACATGGTTGAGTTTATTCTAGCCATAAGCCCACGTCAATACAGTCAATGGCAGCAACAGTCTAGAGAGGAAAATATAGTTCAAGTTCGTTATTTTTTTACAGGTGTTATTCCTGGCCCTGCTCCTTTACACAGTTGCTTATCAGTTCCTGACTGAACCGCGTATAATATGATGAATTAATATTATAATATTAACCTACACCTAAAAATATAGACTATATAATATGAATGGAATACAGACAATTGTACTCGTGCAAAGTCAGTGTGAAGTGCAGGTCAAGAGTGATTGTGCCGGCACATTGGGGGGGGGGGGTCACTTTCTATCTAAGCCAAATACCGATTACCAATTTCTCCTTAAAAATCATTACATCTGAATTCCTCTGATGGATTTTGAAATCAGGGATTATTTTCCCGTAACGTCATGGTCTGGGGGTGTCTGGGGGAGTGTGTGTGAGGGGATGGGGGAGTGTGTGTGAGGGGATGGGGAAGGAAGTGTGTGTGAGGGGATGGGAAAGGAAGTGTGTGTGAGGAGATGGAAGAGTGTGTGTGAGGGGATGGGGAAGGAAGTGTGTGTGAGGGGATGGGGGAGTGTGTGTGAGGGGATGGGGAAGGAAGTGTGTGTGAGGGGATGGGAAAGGAAGTGTGTGTGAGGAGATGGAAGAGTGTGTGTGAGGGGATGGGGAAGGAAGTGTGTGTGTGAGGGGATGGGGGAGTGTGTGTGAGGGGATGGGGAAGGAAGTGTGTGTGAGGGGATGGGGAAGTGTGTGTGAGGGGATGGGGGAGTGTGTGTGAGGGGATGGGGGAGTGTGTGTGAGGGGATGGGGAAGTGTGTGTGAGGGGATGGGGGAGTGTGTGTGAGGGGATGGGGGAGTGTGTGTGAGGGGAAGGAAGTGTGTGTGAGGGGATGGGGAAGGAAGTGTGTGTGAGGAGATGGGGGAGTGTGTGTGAGGAGATGGGGGAGTGTGTGTGAGGGGATGGGGGAGTGTGTGTGAGGGGATGGGGGAGTGTGTGTGAGGGGATGGGGAAGGAAGTGTGTGTGAGGGGATGGGGGAGTGTGTGTGAGGGGATGGGGAAGGAAGTGTGTGTGAGGGGATGGGGGAGTGTGTGTGAGGGGATGGGGGAGTGTGTGTGAGGGGATGGGGGAGTGTGTGTGAGGGGATGGGGGAGTGTGTGTGAGGGGATGGGGAAGGAAGTGTGTGTGAGGGGATGGGGGAGTGTGTGTGAGGAGATGGGGAAGTGTGTGTGAGGGGATGGGGAAGTGTGTGTGAGGGGATGGGGAAGTGTGTGTGAGGAGATGGGGAAGTGTGTGTGAGGGGATGGGGAAGTGTGTGTGAGGGGATGGGGGAGTGTGTGTGAGGGGATGGGGGAGTGTGTGTGAGGAGATGGGGGAGTGTGTGTGAGGGGATGGGGAAGGAAGTGTGTGTGAGGGGATGGGGGAGTGTGTGTGAGGGGATGGGGAAGGAAGTGTGTGTGAGGGGATGGGGAAGGAAGTGTGTGTGAGGGGATGGGGAAGGAAGTGTGTGTGAGGGGATGGGGAAGGAAGTGTGTGTGAGGGGATGGGGAAGGAAGTGTGTGTGAGGGGATGGGGAAGGAAGTGTGTGTGAGGGGATGGAGAAGGAAGTGTGTGTGAGGGGATGGGGGAGTGTGTGTGAGGGGATGGGGGATACTATTCAATTCCATGACTGTTCCATAGATTAAAGCTTTTTTTTTTTTTTATTACATGTAGATGCTTAAAAAGACTGTGATCACTTGTAATATCTCGCCTATACCGTTTGCCGGTATTAAAAATATTGGTTTGAAATCTATACCAATATGTAGATGGATTTCACTTTTGGAGATTGATTTGGCAGCTTGTAGGGCTTTTTCTCATAACATTATTAAATCTGTGCAGTCGCACTGAAGGGATGTGAATTAATAGTGCATTTAAGCACATTGTGGCATATTTAAGAACATTATTTGTCCGACTTTAATTGTCGATTGTATTGGGTGCTATAATCTACAGTTACGGTTGTTGGATCTGTGCAATGTGGATTAATGTGCGTATTACACAGTGGCCAAACCTGGACACTTGATTATAATGTTTTGTTATAACGGGGCTGTGAAATACAGTGAAGAGCACAGTTACAGTGACATGCATGGGAGCTGTAATGGGGGGAGGTGAGGACAATTCCATGGGCCCGCTCTGACAGGGGCCCCCATAAACGGTCTAGGCTTGGGGGGCCACAATATGATATTCTTTCATAGGGGCCGTCATTTCTAGCGGTGTTGCTGTTGTCTAGACACCACATTTACAGCGCACCATACATGTGTAATCACACAACCCCAGATCACTCTTTGAGATTACTTTCTCATGTTTGCCTTTCACATCAACCAGCACTAAACTGTGTGCCAAATCAGCAGGGTTTGACACAGTTATGCAAGAGCGCTACTATTAAAGCAGCACATTATGTCACATTAAAATGAGTGTGTCAGGCTCTGCAATGGTGAAACAGCTGCTCTGAATGTGTGAGTCTCTACAGACAGAAGCACCTGCGATTCCTTCAAGGCTTTTCCTCCAACCTATTCTTTTATTGTAAATTGTCCTTGAGATATTCACCAGCAAAATCTCTCCCTCTCTTTCTTTCCCCCTCTCTTTCTCTCCCTCCCTGTCTCTCTCCTCTCTTTCTTTCTCTCTCTCTCTCTCTCTCTCTCTCCTCTCTCATTTGAATCCTGATGTTCTCATGATGGGGAACATTTCCGTTTTAAAAAGCTCCATTTCACCAGTATTACAGTGTCACCTGCAATCACGCTCTACCTACATGGGAACAACATTTAAATGATAAATTGTTTTGTTGATAATTTGCATGAGTACAGTATTTTATACAGTATGTGTACTGTACACTTTGTTGCTACTGGCATGCTAGGTTTGGTTTGTTTGGTTTTATTCATACATCATCATGGAGCATACTTTATTAATTTGTACAGTACATGGATGTATGAAAGGGTCACCCCAAGGAAGCTATTTAAAGCTTTTAGTAGGATGCCCAGGCATGTTAAGATATTATAATCTGAAAGTTTGTGCTTACATTGCTTACAACACTGAATTTAATTAAAACAAAACAAAAAATCACAAATAATATTTAAATCTTACAATTGTTGCATTCATTGTAAACCCTACCCCTGGCGGGCAGAGTCCCCCCCCCCCCCCCATGGAACGCCTCCACTGGCCGGTGTGGTTCTGGTCCACTGGTCGGCGTGGTTCTGGTCTGCTGGCCGGCGTGGTTCTGGTCCACTGGCCGGCGTGGTTCTGGTCCGCTGGCCGGCGTGGTTCTGGTCTGCTGGCCGGCCTGGTTCTGGTCTGCTGGCCGGCGTGGTTCTGGTCTGCTGGCCGGCGTGGTTCTGGTCTGCTGGCCGGCGTGGTTCTGGTCTGCTGGCCGGCCTGGTTCTGGTCTGCTGGCCGGCCTGGTTCTGGTCTGCTGGCCGGCGTGGTTCTGGTCCGCTGGCAGCCCGGGGGCCCAGCTGGTGGGATGCACAGCTCCTGGTCCTATTGAACATGAAGCCTGGCCTCACTGGACTGGGTCAGGATCATCTTACCCTCACTGGACTGGGTGAGTATCATCTTACCCTCACTGGACTGGGTGAGTATCATCTTACCCTCGCTGGACTGGGTGAGTATCATCTTACCCTCGCTGGACTGGGTGAGTATCATCTTACCCTCACTGGACTGGGTGAGTATCATCTGACCCTCACTGGACTGGGTGAGTATCATCTGACCCTCACTGGACTGGGTGAGGATCATCTTACCCTCACTGGACTGGGTGAGTATCATCTTACCCTCACTGGACTGGGTGAGGATCATCTTACCCTCACTGGACTGGGTGAGGATCATCTTACCCTCACTGGACTGGGTGAGGATCAACTTACCCAAACAGAGCCTGACAATAGATTGTGGCAAAGACTGACAAGACCTTAGGGAAGAGTCTGTGCCCTCTGCCACCATCTGGCCTCATAAAGGTCCCATACCTGACAGGGAACACGAGGAGGAGGAGGAGGAGGGGGAGGAGGAGGAGGGGGAGGAGAAGGAGGAGGAGGAGGAGGGGGAGGAGGAAGAGGAGGGGGAGGGAAGGAGGGGAGGAGGAGGAGGAGGAGGAGAAGGAAGAGGAGGAAGAGGAGGGGGAGGAGGAGGAGGGGGAGGAGGAAGAGGAGGGGGAGGAGGAGGAGGGGGAGGAGGGGGAGGAGAAGGAGGGGAGGAGGAGGAGGGGGAGGAGGGGGAGGAGGAAGAGGAGGGGGAGGAGAAGGAGGAGGAGGAGGAGGAGGGGGAGGAGAAGGAAGAGGAGGAACAGGAGGGGGAGGAGGAGGAGGAGGAGGAGGAGGAGGAGGAGGAACAGTCCGACACTAGGGTGTGATCTCCCTTTCCTCACAGCTGGACTGAAGGGCAGCCAACACACAGATAAAGCTTTCAAGATGCTCTCATGCTGATCCATTGTCCTCTGCAGGGCTTGAGTTACGTTTCAACACTTGGGGATGATTGAACAATAGTGGGCCTGACCAGAATTAAGGTTTTGTATGTAGATGACCCGGTTGATAAGGTCACCAGTTATTGAGTTGGCCTGAACCTTATGTTATTAGTAACACATGGTAAGTCTAAAGTGTAAGCCTAAGCATATGAAATGAGTTATAAGTCTTGCAAACATTTACGAGCATCAATAATCATTATACATTCATACATTGTTTAAAAGGGATTGTGAATAGAGCTATTATGACCTGGATCCAGTGGAACCCTGCAGCTGAACTACATCATGTTTTCAGAGCTTCTGGCCGTCACCCTGCTCAAGTCCCACAAGATGGATCCTCCTCCTGGGGCTGTAGAGACAGACCAGCTCTGATGTTCCACCACCGCCATGCTGGCCCTGTTCCTTCTGCAGGGACATGGAGGATGACATCCCTCAGATAATACAGGATCTCACTCACTCGCTCACTCACTCACTCACTCACTCACTCGCTCACTCACTCACTCGCTCACTCGCTCGCTCACTCACTCACTCACTCACTCACTCGCTCGCTCGCTCACTCGCTCCCTCGCTCCCTCGCTCGCTCGCTCACTCACTCACTCACTCACTCACTCACTCACTCACTCACTCACTCACTCACTCACTCACTCACTCAGGTAATACAGAATCTCCCTCACTCACTTCTCACCAAGCACACACAGACAGACATGTAGTCAATCACTCAATATGTGTGATTATTATATTTCAATTCATTCATATTTTAATTGATTGCAATTGGGCCTCTGTTTCAAATCAAATCAAATCAAAATGTATTTATAGAGCATGTTTAAAACGACAGCAGTTCAGACCAAAGTGCTGTACAAAGGTGGGTCCTGGGTAAAAACATCTCTCAACAAAACAAGGAAATTACAGCAAAACAATCCAGACATTGAACATGAACAAGGCTTGAACCCAGACTGGTTAAAACGCCAGGGAGGAAAGGAGGTTTTTAGGGAGGATTTAAAAACTCAGAGGATCTAATATGGAGGGGCAGGTTGTTCCATAGGAGGATCTAATATGGAGGGGCAGGTTGTTCCATAGGAGGGTGTACTATGGAGGGGCAGGTTGTTCCATAGGAGGATCTAATATGGAGGGGCAGGTTGTTCCATATGATGATCTAATATGGAGGGGCAGGTTGTTCCATAGGAGGATCTAATATGGAGGGGCAGGTTGTTCCATAGGAGGGTGTAATATGGAGGGGCAGGTTGTTCCATAGGAGGATCTAATATGGAGGGGCAGGTTGTTCCATAGGAGGGTGTAATATGGAGGGGCAGGTTGTTCCATAGGAGGGTGTAATATGGAGGGGCAGGTTGTTCCATAGGAGGGTGTAATATGGAGGGGCAGGTCGTTCCATAGCCTGGGGGCAGCCGCCACAAAGGCCCTGTCGCCTCGAGACTCAAGTCTGGTTTAGTCTAGATCTGCAAAACACGCCACCACTGCCAATAGCTTCTCATGCTGCCTGCACTGGGCCCATGAAGTCAGGAGGTCAGATCTCCATCGTGGACTACAACAACAACAACAACAACAACAACAACAACAACCGATACTGGCCCCGCCTGCAGCAAAGCGCCACAGTGAAGCTGATACATGATTATTCTGCTGTCTTGATGCACATACACAGCTTCAAACAGCTTCCTCTGTCCTACCACACGGCAGCAGATCTCCAGGAATATCAAACATCTACTGTACCAGCTCTTCTCTGAAGACTAACCCTCGACATGGTGACGGTCACTGTGGACATGGCTACTGTAGTCCATTATGTCATTGACCTTCGTTCTGCTCTGCAATCCCTATACTAGGTTTACAGAAGTTTGCATTGATTGGTTGAGCAGATGAGTGCTGTGATCGGTCGGAGTAGCCAGCAGTTGTCTAACCTGATTGGTTGGAAACCGTGAAACAGTTTCCTATGTCTGACTGTGGTAGATGTGTTTCAAAAGTCAAGTGGAGCGGTCTACAAATAATGATATGATATGATCCAAAATGATTTGAGTTTAAAATATATATTTGTGAACCAATCATTTATTTGTGAAATATAATTTTTTTTGTAAATTTCGCCTCATTATGTGTGAATCACAAAGATATATTTGTGAATCACATTTTATTTTTGTGAATGTTTATATATATATACTGTATATATATATATGAATAATGCAACAAAAATACCCCCATACTTTCGAGGAGCTAAACAAATATCAAGGTCTTCCTCTAAAATATATTTTCTTTTGATCTCCAACAAAGAAATGTCTGTAATTATGTGTGCTAGTCATTCTGACCTCCGCTCCTGGGTTTCCCCTTGTTATTTTTAATAAGACTCTTCATGTCTTCGGCCATAATGAAGATCTCTTGAGTCCTAGTAGCTCTCCATTTACTGCTGCTTGAGTCGGAGCCGTAATACTTGAAGTACCAACAAATGACAGGTTGGGGTCCTTCGCTCGTCTGGAGGAGAAATCAACATCTGACTCCTCCAGTCTACCGAGTCACACAGGCCTCTGCTAGGATTCATGTTTTTCCAACAAAGTAGAATATAATTTTTGAGCTGAAACAGAGATAGTGTTTGATGGTTGGGTAGGGGTGCCGTTGGTGCGAGAGGTGCAATATTTAATGAGTGAGTCAGAAAGCTGTAGCTGCCCTCTGCTTGCTGATACCGTAGAGCGTCTTAGGACCTGTAATGGATGCCTTGTGAGCGCGGGGGCGCGTTCAGGCCCTTCAAAGAGACCGGGCGTTTAACCCAGATCTTAGCAGCACAATGTAGGGCATCCAGCCAAATTGAATGTTCAGCTAATGAGGAGGTTGTTGGCTGATGAATCAAACACACGTGCTCTCTTGGATCGTCTCTGGAGGACCCCGCGTCTCTCTGGAGGACCCCGCGTCTCTCTGGAGGACCCCGCGTCTCTCTGAAGGACCCCGCGTCTCTCTGGAGGACCCCGCGTCTCTCTGGAGGACCACGCGTCTCTCTGGAAGACCCCGCGTCTCTCTGGAGGACCCCGCGTCTCTGGAGGACCCCACGTCTCTCTGGAGGACCCCGCGTCTCTCTGGAAGACCCCGCGTCTCTCTGGAGGACCCCGCGTCTCTGGAGGACCCCGCGTCTCTGGAGGACCCCGCGTCTCTCTGAAGGACCCCGCGTCTCTCTGGAGGACCCCACGTCTCTCTGGAGTACCCCGCGTCTCTCTGGAGTACCCCGCGTCTCTCTGGAGGACCCCGCGTCTCTCTGAAGGACCCCGCGTCTCTCTGAAGGACCCCGCGTCTCTCTGGAGGACCCCGCGTCTCTCTGGAGGACCCCGCGTCTCTCTGGAGGACCCCGCGTCTCTCTGGAGGACCCCGCGTCTCTCTGGAGGACCCCACGTCTCTCTGGAGGACCCCGCGTCTCTCCGGAGGACCCCGCGTCTCTCTGGAGGACCCCGCGTCTCTCTGAAGGACCCCGCGTCTCTCTGGAGGACCCCGCGTCTCTCTGAAGGACCCCGCGTCTCTCTGGAGGACCCCGTGTCTCTCTGAAGGACCCCGCGTCTCTCTGGAGGACCCCGCGTCTCTGGAGGACCCCGCGTCTCTCTGGAGGACCCTGTGTCTCTCTGGAGGACCCCGCGTCTCTCTGGAGGACCCCGCGTCTCTCTGAAGGACCCCGCGTCTCTCTGGAGGACCCCGCCTCTCTCTGGAGGACCCCGCGTCTCTCTGGAGGACCCCGCGTCTCTCTGGAGGACCCCGCGTCTCTGGAGGACCCCGCGTCTCTCTGAAGGACCCCGCGTCTCTCTGGAGGACCCCGCGTCTCTCTGAAGGACCCCGCGTCCCTCTGGAGGACCCCGCGTCTCTCTGGAGGACCCCGCGTCTCTCTGGAGGACCCCGCGTCTCTGGAGGACCCCGCGTCTCTCTGGAGGACCCCGCCCGCCTGCCGGACGTTAAAGCTCGAGTAACAAACCCCCCTGAGAGAGACGACAGAGGCGCTCTTCTCTTCAAACAGCCTTTCAGAGACGGGCTACTGACTCACATGTCTTTGTTCAATCTTAAAGCTGTAAGGTTTACGTAAGATTTTAATGATTGAAATATTGCTATATTGCCGTGATAAATCGAGAGGGATACGTGATTGAGCTCCTCTGAAAACTGCCTCTTTGCCTATTCATAATTATTATAATTTGGTGTTGGGTCGACACCAGAGCATAAGCAAGAAGAGTCTTGTAGGTGTGGCTACGCCTGGTTAAAAGTGCGCCCGCATGCTGAGATCCAATCAGCAACAGGGGCCATTCTCCTATGGCCTTATGGGTAACCCAACCCACAAACCCTGAGACTACAGCTGACTGAATTTAACTTGGTTGAGAGTTTCACCTTGATGCTAGCTCATATTTAGTAGCTTTTGTAACAGGCTGATAATGCAGAAGTTACATACTATAGCTTGAACCGGTTCTTACACATGAACAATAGAGGTTACATAAAATTTATTAAAATGTCTTATTTCTAAAAATAATGTTGAAGTATGATAAAATGGTTGATGTGCTAGTCTCTGACATTTTATTTCGTATTCTTCCTCCGGGGTTTAATGGCTTTGCACTGTAGAATTAAAAATGTGATTTCACAAATGTCAAAATCCATTTAATTTGCTGACATAAATGTCTTTAAATAGCCGTTTACGTGATACCATCATCATGCAAATGTTTACTGACGAGGGGTTTGATGTGAATCAAATGATCGATAACGTCAATATTCTTTCTTATTCTGCCCAAAATGGCAATGTTCTTTAATTTCTATGCATACAGTACATCCATCAGACCTACAGTACATAGATGCAATGACATAACGAGTAACATGAGAATGTGCTTTGACCGTCTAGTTTAAGATCACAATTAGGGAAAGGATTTTTGATGACTGCTCTGATTTGACCTCCAACAATCATCAACGTGACCGTGTCAGACCAGCCACCTCCACACTGGGTCTGCTTACAATTCATTCACAACATGCTGTACAATATCCATGCAGAACACATTATATTTTGTTAATGGATATTGTATGGCCTTGAGTAGTTTTGTTCAATAATAATCTGAATGAAAAATAATATTTCTGTATTCTCAGAACCAGAATTGATATTCCGTTTTTTAATTGTCAGGCAATGTTCTTTCAAATTGTATAGCAGTTTTTGTGCATTTAAATGACAAATATCTTCTTGTTGCATAATGAATTTATATTTCCTTTTGTACTGAAGTGATTCAGTTTCACATTATCATTCTGATTCACACTTGGGGTCGGGGTGCCTGTGATCACAGACAAAGCTTTTTACACTCGGATCTGCTTTTATCTCGCATTGTTCTTTATTATTTGAACGATCTTAGTCTCCCCAGATGTTCCAGGGTGCTGACGTGGTTCAACGCTCCGAACACAGTGCACAGTAAGCCAGTCCCTCTGCCAGTAAGGGTCAGTCCCTGCGTCCAGCCGGACTACACTACACCAGAGGGCAGTCTTTCACCAACTTACTGTATCAAAGAGGAGGAAAAATCCTTGTAAACCTCGTTTCCTCCTCACACCTCCACCATTCCAAACCCTGTCAGCTGGATATCATGTGGGGTTCTTATCTTCCTGTACCGACCTGCTATTGTAATCATTGGGATGAGTTGAGAGTACTGGCTACATACAGTATGCAGGGGTTGTGTTTGGTAGTGTAACCACTCCCAGAGTCATGAGTGGGCCCTGGTCATTATACATTAAAAGGACAAATAGGGTGCTAATACTAAATTATGGAACCAGTAAACTCACAAGGTATCTAAAGGTTACAGCATATTCTCCTATCTAAAGTTTCCATTATCCAAGAGGCTGTAGTAGGCATATTTATACAGTATATATATATATATACATGAATTCGTAAACAGTTGAAATTATTAAGAAGTGTGATTTCAGTCAGTATTGAGGTACTCAGTATCATGTTTTCCCATAAGCACTGTTGTTTTTGTGTAACTGTGTGTGTGTCCTGTACACTAACCAACTGTGTGTCCTGTACACTAACCGAGTGTGTGTCCTGTACACTAACCGAGTGTGTGTGTCCTGTACACTAACCGAGTGTGTGTCCTTAACACTAACCGAGTGTGTGTGTCCTGTACACTAACCGAGTGTGTGTGTGTCCTGTACACTAACCGAGTGTGTGTGTCCTGTACACTAACCGAGTGTGTGTGTCCTGTACACTAACCAAGTGTGTGTCCTGTATACTAACCAAGTGTGTGTCCTGTACACTAACCAAGTATGTGTGTCCTGTACACTAACCGAGTGTGTGTGTCCTGTACACTAACCGAGTGTGTGTGTCCTGTACACTAACCAACTGTGTGTGTCCTGTACACTAACCGAGTGTGTGTGTCCTGTACACTAACCGAGTGTGTGTGTCCTGTACACTAACCAACTGTGTGTGTCCTGTACACTAACCGAGTGTGTGTGTCCTGTACACTAACCGAGTGTGTGTGTCCTGTACACTAACCGAGTGTGTGTGTCCTGTACACTAACCAAGTGTGTGTGTCCTGTACACTAACCGAGTGTGTGTGTCCTGTACACTAACCGAGTGTGTGTGTCCTGTACACTAACCGAGTGTGTGTCCTGTACACTAACCGAGTGTGTGTGACCTGTACACTAACCGAGTGTGTGTCCTGTACACTAACCGAGTGTGTGTGTCCTGTACACTAACCGAGTGTGTGTGTCCTGTACACTAACCGAGTGTGTGTGTGTCCTGTACCCTAACCGAGTGTGTGTGTCCTGTACACTAACCGAGTGTGTGTGTCCTGTACACTAACCGAGTGTGTGTGTCCTGTACACTAACCGAGTGTGTGTGTCCTGTACACTAACCGAGTGTGTGTGTCCTGTACACTAACCGAGTGTGTGTGTCCTGGCAGCAGCTTATCATCCCTTCTCCTGGTTAACAGGGACACACTGGCCCTATTGGTCAGTCACTTCAAACCTGCGACAGATACACGCATTTAGAGTTTGTTATCGTCATGCTGAGATAGAGTAATCTTTGCTGCCATGGCACTGGGGAAAATATTTTACTATGAACACAAATTATGAAAAAAAAACAGCAACGTACTGTAAGCATAGACTATACGTCTGGAGCTGGCTTCATCACACAGTACATATTTACCATTAAATAACAAGAGACTCTGGACCGTACGGGTGCGAGGAGGAACCTCGCCTGACACCTGAATACCTGCTAGAGCTCCCTGAGAGAGTGGGCCTTTTGCTTACCGGGATAAAACAGTCTTGGTGTGTGAAGAATGAGACCTGGGTTTGGTCCAGGTTATCGGTGCTGTACATGACGGAGTGATGTACAAAGTACAATCATTTGGAAGGATTTGTGAATGGTTATTTGTATGATTCAAGGCAAAATAATAAAAATGTCTGTTTTAAATACTACTATATGGTTAAAGATAGATGGGCTGTATCCTGTGAGCTGCAGACGCAGGTCAGATAACCCGTCTCTAACCCCCAACATGGCTGTCCGATCTCTCATGCAAATTAGCTCAGTGAGGCACCTTCACTTTGGAGGGAAAAATACATCAATTAGTTGGCATGGCGACTTAATTGTCCGGCTATCCAACAGCTGTCAGGTTTTTTTTTTTTTTTGAGGAGCTAGAGATTGTGAGATAAATCCCACTGATGTCCATTCGGCTCTTCATTCTGTCTGTTACAGGATACTCACATCTATAACTATACTGCTATCCTTTATGCTGTGCTATATGGGATATGTGTAAATGTTTTATTATAGTAAGGAGGTGTGTGTGTATGTGTTCATGAATGAGTCTCTCTCCAAGGGTCAGTCTCTGGTTTGGGAGCTGGAAGCTTTGTAATGAAGTTGAAAGGTCCCAAATCAGCAAACTTGTAGACAGTGTGTGTGTTTGTGTGTGTGTGTATATATATATATAGAGAGAGAGAGAGAGAGGAAGGGGGAAAGAGAGAGAGAGAGAGAGAGATAGCAATGTCTCAATGGCCAAACCAGAGCATTAACTATATATAAAAACCCACATATTTATTGTGTCCTGTTTTCCAGCCCTCGTTCAGAAAGTACCATCACACGGGTATGATTGTATCACACGGTATGATTGTATCAGACACACTGAGAAGACCAGCAAAAGGAAAAATGAGATAAAATAGAAACAACCTTATTGACTAATCTTTTGATCTTGTGTGGTGTATCCATCCACCTTTCCCTGCCCAATACATGTCATTGTGTGACACAAGGCAGGCGCGGCACCCCTGATCTAATTTCACTCTAAATAGCTGGGCGAAATGAAGGAAAAATAGGCCACCACAATTTACTCATTTTCCCCGAGCCGAGGACCTCCCTTCTTCAAAGGGATACAAGATGCCATTGGATGAGGAAAGCAATTTTTCCTCCACAATAAAGTAATTTTCCTGCAAAGGCCTCGAGACAGAAATTAGGACAATTCACGCTCAGCCCTTTTTTGACTGTTCAATGCCTGAGGTAAAATAAAAGAGGATGTGTTGTAGGATGTTGTAGTAAAGTACATTGTAGTACGTTGTAGCATGTTGTAGTATGTTGTAGTATGTTGTAGTATGTTGTAGTATGTTGTAGTACGTTGTAGTATGTTGTAGTATGTTGTAGTACGTTGTAGTACGTTGTAGTATGTTGTAGTACGTTGTAGTATGTTGTTGTACGTTGTAGTATGTTGTAGTATGTTGTAGTACGTTGTAGTACGTTGTAGTCACCTCCAGACCGGGTGCTTTGCATGGGGCAACAAATGGTGCAAAATAAACAACCATTGGTTCACTAGTAATGTTGCTAGTTACAATCAATCAACAATGTTAGTGCTGAGCTGTTGTGCTGTCATCCTCCACTCCATGTCCCATTTACATTGTTTTAATATATTAACTGCCATGTCCATACTTTCAACTTCAAACTTCTAAAATAGTGGTTGATTGTGACTCAGAATGAAACACAACTTAATTGAATTTATTTGTAATTCCGTCAAGAGTACAGGATGGGCGTGCAGGGTGTACAGATGGAGCGAGGGTGAATCATCAACATGTGAGTGAGCAGCAATATAGAATTATTAGCATCAGTGTCGTTTCTCTTCATGCCACTTCATCACAAGAAAACAAACCCTGGATTCCATTTTATGGCCATCCGTCTGCAAGAAATCCCCTCCCTAAACACCCCCCCACCAGAAATCCCCTCCCTAAACACCCCCCACCAGAAATCCCCTCCCTAAACACCCCCCCACCAGAAATCCCCTCCCTAAACACCCCCCCACCAGAAATCCCCTCCCTAAACACCCCCCACCAGAAATCCCCTCCCTAACCACCCCCCACCAGAAATCCCCTCCCTAAACACCCCCCACCAGAAATCACCTCCCTAAACACCCCCCACCAGAAATCCCCTCCCTAAACACCCCCCACCAGAAATCACCTCCCTAAACACCCCCCACCAGAAATCACCCCCCTAAACACCCCCCCACCAGAAATCCCCTCCCTAAACACCCCCCACCAGAAATACCCTCCCTAACCACCCCCCACCAGAAATCCCCTCCCTAAACACCCCCCACCAGAAATCACCTCCCTAAACACCCCCCACCAGAAATCCCCTCCCTAAACACCCCCCACCAGAAATCACCTCCCTAAACACCCCCCCCCCAGAAATCACCCCCCTAAACACCCCCCCCCAGAAATCCCCTCCCTAAACACCCCCCACCAGAAATCACCTCCCTAAACACCCCCCACCAGAAATCCCCTCCCTAAACACCCCCCACCAGAAATCACCCCCCTAAACACCCCCCACCAGAAATCACCTCCCTAAACACCCCCCACCAGAAATCCCCTCCCTAAACACCCCCCACCAGAAATCACCCCCCTAAACACCCCCCACCAGAAATCACCCCCCTAAACACCCCCCACCAGAAATCCCCTCCCTAAACACCCCCCACCAGAAATCCCCTCCCTAAACACCCCCCACCAGAAATCCCCTCCCTAAACACCCCCCACCAGAAATCACCCCCCTAAACACCCCCCACCAGAAATCACCCCCCTAAACACCCCCCACCAGAAATCACCCCCCTAAACACCCCCCACCAGAAATCATCCCCCTAAACACCCCCCACCCTAAATCACCCCCCTAAACACCCCCCACCAGAAATCACCCCCCTAAACACCCCCCACCAGAAATCACCTCCCTAAACACCCCCCACCAGAAATCACCCCCCTAAACACCCCCCACCAGAAATCCCCTCCCTAAACACCCCCCACCAGAAATCACCTCCGTAAACACCCCCCACCAGAAATCACCCCCCTAAACACCCCCCACCAGAAATCACCCCCTAAACACCCCCCACCAGAAATACCCTCCCTAAACACCCCCCACCAGAAATCCCCTCCCTAAACACCCCCCACCAGAAATACCCTCCCTAAACACCCCCCACCAGAAATCCCCTCCCTAAACACCCCCCACCAGAAATCCCCTCCCTAAACACCCCCCACCAGAAATCACCCCCCTAAACACCCCCCACCAGAAATCCCCTCCCTAAACACCCCCCACCAGAAATCCCCTCCCTCAACACCCCCCACCAGAAATCCCCTCCCTAAACCCCCCCCACCAGAAATCACCCCCTAAACACCCCCCACCAGAAATCCCCTCCCTAAACACCCCCCACCAGAAATCACCCCCCTAAACACCCCCCACCAGAAATCCCCTCCCTAAACCCCCCCCACCAGAAATCACCCCCTAAACACCCCCCCACCAGAAATCCCCTCCCTAAACACCCCCCACCAGAAATCCCCTCCCTAAACACCCCCCACCAGAAATCACCCCCTAAACACCCCCCACCAGAAATCACCTCCCTAAACACCCCCCCACCAGAAATCACCTCCCTAAACACCCCCCACCAGAAATCACCTCCCTAAACACCCCCCCACCAGAAATCACCCCCCTAAACACCCCCCCACCAGAAATCCCCTCCCTAAACACCCCCCACCAGAAATCACCTCCCTAAACAACCCCCCCACCAGAAATCACCTCCCTAAACACCCCCCACCAGAAATCACCCCCCTAAACACCCCCCACCAGAAATCCCCTCCCTAAACACCCCCCCCCCCAGAAATCACCTCCGTAAACACCCCCCACCAGAAATCACCTCCCTAAACACCCCCCACCAGAAATCACCCCCCTAAACACCCCCCACCAGAAATCACCTCCCTAAACACCCCCCACCAGAAATCACCCCCCTAAACACCCCCCACCAGAAATCACCCCCCTAAACACCCCCCACCAGAAATCACCCCCCTAAACACCCCCCACCAGAAATCACCTCCCTAAACAACCCCCCCACCAGAAATCACCTCCCTAAACACCCCCCACCAGAAATCACCCCCCTAAACACCCCCCACCAGAAATCCCCTCCCTAAACACCCCCCCCCCCAGAAATCCCCCCCCTAAACACCCCCCACCAGAAATCACCCCCCTAAACACCCCCCACCAGAAATCACCCCCCTAAACACCCCCCACCAGAAATCACCCCCCTAAACACCCCCCACCAGAAATCACCCCCCTAAACACCCCCCACCAGAAATCCCCTCCCTAAACACCCCCCACCAGAAATCCCCTCCCTAAACACCCCCCCACCAGAAGGGGGCTGGATCCCCATGTCAGCCCCCCCCCACCCCCCCTAGCGCTAGCCCTGGCTGTAGCTCAAGTCAGGAACCACACGCTACCGCACAATGAAGGTAATCATGGAGGAGAGAGAGGCCCAGGGAGGGGGGGAGTAGCAGACCCCCCAACACAGGGAAGCACCGAGCATCAGACCGTCTCTTCCCCTGGGTCTGGAGCATCTGCATGCTCAGTCTGATCTCTTCCCCTGGGTCTGGAGCATCTGCATGCTCAGTCTGATCTCTTCCCCTGGGTCTGGAGCGTCTGCATGCTCAGTCTGATCTCTTCCCCTGGGTCTGGAGCATCTGCATGCTCAGTCTGATCTCTTCCCCTGGGTCTGGAGCGTCTGCATGCTCAGGCTGATCTCTTCCCCTGGGTCTGGAGCGTCTGCATGCTCAGTCTGATCTCTTCCCCTGGGTCTGGAGCATCTGCATGCTCAGTCTGATCTCTTCCCCTGGGTCTGGAGCATCTGCATGCTCAGTCTGATCTCTTCCCCTGGGTCTGGAGCATCTGCATGCTCAGTCTGATCTCTTCCCCTGGGTCTGGAGCGTCTGCATGCTCAGTCTGATCTCTTCCCCTGGGTCTGGAGCATCTGCATGCTCAGTCTGATCTCTTCCCCTGGGTCTGGAGCATCTGCATGCTCAGTCTGATCTCTTCCCCTGGGTCTGGAGCATCTGCATGCTCAGTCTGATCTCTTCCCCTGGGTCTGGAGCATCTGCATGCTCAGTCTGATGTCAGAATACGTAATAAGGTTACATTCTTCAAACTCTACCATTTGCTGCCTGTAGATGTTATACCCTAGTAAGACACTCTACCGACACATAAATATACACTCAACCTGCACACACACGCACACACACACGCACGCACGCACACACACACACACACACACACACACACACACACACACACACAGGGTTCTGAGGAAATGGAGGCATTAATATAGCCTCCAATTAATCTCCAATTACAGCATTGTCATGCTGCAGTGGAAGCAGAACTAGCTCAGTTCACTAATGGGCATGGTGCTTCTCTGCACCTAGCAACCAGTCACTCATTTGTGTGGGGGTCGGGCGGGGGGGGGGCGGGGGGGGCGCTTCCCTCCGAGGCCATGCGAAAGGTGGCCATGGATCAGCGCTTTGTTATTTATAGAGCAGCATTTGCAGTGGCCTTCACAAAAGCAAATAAATCAGCCTTAATAAGCTGGTGTCCAGGGGGACGCGGCAGAGTGATGCATTAAACGTGGCGGAGAGAAAGAAAGTGATAAGAGTTTTACTGCTGCAGGTGGACAGGAGAGGCTAATTGATTTCCTACCAGTAACCCTCAAACATTTATATATGTTTTCTCCCTTTCGATTGGACTCCCTCTTTGATAGAAGTTGCACCTTTATTACCGGATGAGCACAGCCTTCATCCGTTCACCTTTACATTCATATTCCGGGGTTCGCCCGGCCTTTGGCAGCTGCCAATTTAAGGCTTGGTGTTTGTATTATAACAAATGGAGGGGATTCGAGTGCAATATAAGGTAAATGTGCTTCATTTTAACGGATGCATTTTAACCCGTGTGAAGCACTTTGTGAGTCGTCTCTGTGAGAAGTGCTCTATAAATAAAATTTACTTGCGTACATTTATCTTGCAGCATAGACACACATACAGGAACACACAGACAGGAACACACATACAGGAACACACAGACAGTGCGCGCATGCAGGAATATTGCAGGATAAATTCCCCCCATCCTTTCAGCGGGCAGCTCAGCAGAGATGCCCAGGGACCGAGTCTGAGGGCCCATGTCTGAGTCCTAGTCAGGGACAGGACAGGGATCCATTCTGTTCTGTGTGTAGGGCTGTAACGATTATGACATAATCGTCAAACCGCGATTATTTTTTCTGACCGCGGTTGTTTTTTAGTTTTTTTTAAACATTTTTAAATAAAATAAAAATCTGTTGCAGAGTTAATATGGTAGCAACCCTAGTTCAATGGGATTCTTCAACTTGTTGGCACTTGTCCTTTACGTTCATGGCAAATAATGACAAGAGACACTGTATTAAAGAAGTAAAGAAGCACTGATGCATTGTCTACTTCATGTGCTATTTGTATACTCCAAATTTAATTTAATAGCCCCCCCCCCGTAAACAACTCAATTATTGTAATAATCGCAATTATTTTGCTGACAATTAATCGTTAAGCAAAATTCATAATCGTTACAGCCCTATCTGCGTGTCTTTATATTGGGGTTCTTTTGTGGAGGGAACCCATGTGAGCATGGGGAGAACCTGCGAACTCCAGACAGAAAGGCCCAAGAGAACACGCCCCCAGGACCTGGGGAGAACAGGCCCCCAGGGCATGGGGAGAACACGCCCCCAGGACCTGGGGAGAACAGGCCCCCAGGGCATGGGGAGAACACGCCCCCAGGACCTGGGGAGAACAGGCCCCCAGGGCATGGGGAGAACACGCCCCCAGGGCCAACAGGGCCCTGTGCAGGAATCAAACCCAGGACCTTCTCAACCGCTAGTGAAAACCACTATGCCACCGTATAGTAAATGGTAAATGGACAGCACTTATATAGCGCTTTTCCACCTTAGCGGCACTCAAAGCGCTTTACAATGGCCTCATTCACCCATTCACACACACATTCACGCTGCCATGCAAGGTGCCAACCTGCTCATTGGGAGCAATTTGGGGTTAGGTGTCTTGCTCAAGGACACTTCGACATGTGGACAGTTGGAGCCGGGATTCGAACCACTGACCCTTCGATCACTGAACGACCCGCTCTACCAACTGAGCTACAGCCGCCCCGTATAGTACAGCTGCTGGAGCTTAGTCCAGGCTTAAAAGACCATACCGGTCTAAATATGATTTGATCTCCTTAAACTAGTCACCCAACTTATAGCACATAACCGCAATCAATTTTCTGAAGCAAACGTTAAAATACATTAGCATTTTCCGCTTTTTACTTACATTTCAAAACTTGCACGTGACGGCTTTAAAAGGTATTTTTAAATTGTTCCCTCGTTGCGCTGACAAACTCTCCCCAGTTAGTTTCAAATAATTTCCAGGTCACATCAAGAATGATTTGGTGTAATTACTAGAACACATTGAATGATTTGGTGTAATTACTAGAACAACATTGAATCTCTACTTAGTTCATTGATGGAGCCGTAGATATAAGGGGCAGCTTCACACGGCAGTGTTTGGTTTGGTGAGAACACAACATCCCATTTTAAATATTGCCATTTACTGCGTGTGAATGACAGTGAGCAGGTCAGGGTCTCAGACCAGTAGGAGCACGGTGGGATCTGTCTGGAGGGCTGCCAGGTGAGAGGTCATCCAGGGGTCACCCCATTGACAAAACGTAGCTGATTGGAATCTAAACTTGGTCACAAAATAAAAGTTTTAAGAGTAACTAACATGCGGCCCAGTGCATGTGATGCAAAGTGATGCCACTTTCTGTCTTGTTATTATTATGTTGCCTTGTCCTATTGTTGTTGTTGTTGTCTTGTTGCCCCGTAACGTTGCCCTGATTGTTGCTGCTGTTTGATACAGGTCACACTTGTAAATGAGTCCCTGGGTCTCAATGGGATTTTACCTGTTTAAATAAAGGCTTAAATAATAAATTTAAATAATAAAAAAAATATATAAAAAAAAAAAATCCTCCTGCAAGATGGAGAATCCTGAACCTGTTGAACACGCATCACACTTCACTGGCTCTGTGTTCCTCTCAAGTGATCTTTGAATGTTTCCTAAGAAAGGACACAGCTGGTAGTGAATGTTTACTAATATAAGAAAGGACACAGCTGGTAGTGAATGTTTCCTAATATAAGAAAGGACACAGCTGGTAGTGAATGTTTCCTAATAGAAGAAAGGACACAGCTGGTAGTGAATGTTTCCTAATAGAAGAAAGGACCCAGCTGGTAGTGAATGTTTCCTAATATAAGAAAGGACACAGCTGGTAGTGAATGTTTCCTAATAGAAGAAAGGACACAGCTGGTAGTGAATGTTTCCTAATAGAAGAAAGGACACAGCTGGTAGTGAATGTTTCCTAATAGAAGAAAGGACACAGCTGGTAGTGAATGTTTCCTAATAGAAGAAAGGACACAGCTGGTAGTGAATGTTTCCTAAGAAAGGACACAGCTGGTAGTGAATGTTTCCTAATAGAAGAAAGGACACAGCTGGTAGTGAATGTTTCCTAATATAAGAAAGGACACAGCTGGTAGTGAATGTTTCCTAATAGAAGAAAGGACACAGCTGGTAGTGAATGTTTCCTAATATAAGAAAGGACACAGCTGGTAGTGAATGTTTCCTAATATAAAAAGGACACAGCTGGTAGTGAATGTTTCCTAATATAAGAAAGGACACAGCTGGTAGTGAATGTTTCCTAATATAAAAAGGACACAGCTGGTAGTGAATGTTTCCTAATATAAGAAAGGACACAGCTGGTAGTGAATGTTTCCTAATATAAGAAAGGACACAGCTGGTAGTGAATGTTTCCTAATATAAGAAAGGACACAGCTGGTAGTGAATGTTTCCTAATATAAAAAGGACACAGCTGGTAGTGAATGTTTCCTCATATAAGAAAGGACCCAGCTGGTAGTGAATGTTTCCTAAGAAAGGACCCAGCTGGTAGTGAATGTTTCCTAATATAAGAAAGGACACAGCTGGTAGTGAATGTTTCCTAATATAAGAAAGGACACAGCTGGTAGTGAATGTTTCCTCATATAAGAAAGGACACAGCTGGTAGTGAATGTTTCCTAATAGAAGAAAGGACACAGCTGGTAGTGAATGTTTCCTAATAGAAGAAAGGACACAGCTGGTAGTGAATGTTTCCTAATAGAAGAAAGGACACAGCTGGTAGTGAATGTTTCCTCATATAAGAAAGGACACAGCTGGTAGTGAATGTTTCCTAATAGAAGAAAGGACCCAGCTGGTAGTGAATGTTTCCTAAGAAAGGACCCAGCTGGTAGTGAATGTTTCCTAATATAAGAAAGGACACAGCTGGTAGTGAATGTTTCCTAATATAAGAAAGGACACAGCTGGTAGTGAATGTTTCCTCATATAAGAAAGGACACAGCTGGTAGTGAATGTTTCCTAATAGAAGAAAGGACACAGCTGGTAGTGAATGTTTGCTAATATAAGAAAGGACACAGCTGGTAGTGAATGTTTCCTAATATAAGAAAGGACACAGCTGGTAGTGAATGTTTCCTAATATAAGAAAGGACACAGCTGGTAGTGAATGTTTCCTAATAGAAGAAAGGACCCAGCTGGTAGTGAATGTTTCCTAATAGAAGAAAGGACACAGCTGGTAGTGAATGTTTCCTAATAGAAGAAAGGACACAGCTGGTAGTGAATGTTTCCTAATATAAGAAAGGACACAGCTGGTAGTGAATGTGCTGTCATTAACACAGAGCCAAGCTGCTGAGCAGGAGCACCTGAGTCAGTCACACCTATGAGCCCTGCAGGACTGAGGGGGGGGCAGAGGGGTGTAGAGGGGTAGTAGAGGGGGGGCAAAAGGGGGAGTAGAGGGGGGGCAAAAGGGGGAGTAGAGGGGGGGCAGAGGGGGAGTAGAGGGGGGGCAGAGGGGTAGTAGAGGGGGAGTAGAGGGGGGGCAGAGGGGTAGTAGAGGGGGGGCAGAGGGGTACTGTAGCAGAGGACTCAATTAAACGACCAGATCATCACCCATTTACAATGTTCAGATACTGTACGGCTCACACATTGTAAACACATGGTTCTGCACTGTTGCTATTCTGTTCACAAAATACATATTTTGCTTTGCTAAACTACTTTTGTAGAGAATAGCTGTGTGTGTGGACCTACAGCCCTTCAGTGTGTGTGTGTGTGTGTGTGTGTGTGTGTGTGTGTGTTTCTGTGTGTGTCTAGATCAGCCTCTTCAGTAGCCCGATAATTTGGTACACATGAATCAATACTTATATCAATAGTATGTTGGCGTCTTCTGTTAGGGGCCCAGGATTTATTTGAGGGGTGAATTTAAAGACCCAGAGAAATATTTGACTTCCTCTTCAAGGGTCAGCGGATGGGTCATAGGCTCTCATAATAGTAAATCTTTAGAATGATTCTGCGATAGATTTCCGTGTCCATTGTTGTGGTTGTTGTCTAATTGAAAAAGGCTGTGGTGGATTATGGGAGCTTCCCTCAAGCAGAGGGTGATGGTGTCCATGGGGAGCTTTCCTGCTTCTTCTACTGCTGGCTAATGGGGCCCAACTCTATCATGGGGAGGTTTCCTGGTTCTTCTACTGCTGGCTAATGGGGCCCAACTCTATCATGGGGAGCTTTCCTGCTTCTTCTACTGCTGGCTAATGGGGCCCAACTCTATCAGCTTATCACCACTTTCTCTTCTATGTGAAATACATTTTGTAACATCAAGCTTCAAACCGTTTAAGAAAACAAATGGGTTCAGGTGACGAGGCAGCAAAACACATTTTTGGATTTTTGTTTCCGCATACAATGACATTCCCATCACTGTATAACGACTATGAAGCAAGGCCAGACGTTCATATCCATTTTTAAAAGGTTTGACCACCTCAATAGACGGACATGTTTACTCAAACGCTAAAAGGATTCATGTGGTAAGGACGCTCTTGTCCCACAAGAGACATGAATGCACTTTACTGCAGAACACATTCTCACTCTGAACAGCAGAACTACGGTACATCTTTAATACCAAAGCATTGCCCACAATGCATCTGGGATTTTCCAAAATTAACAGTGACCTCCTGACTCTTACAGTGGTGAATGGCCTAGAGAAAAAAAACAACTTTATTATGATCTGCATAGTCAAGGTGAATATTTTAATTCAGTTGAACAGGCCTTTTGAAAAGAACGATTCTATATTCTTGTAAAGTTCAAGGTACTATAAAAGCAAGCGATGGGACTGGGAGTGAAAATAATATCATTACCTTATATAAATGGACATTATACAACAGCTAGTTCTGACCAAATTTGATTGGACAAGAGGCGTTGCCTGAGTACTGATATTCAGCATAACAGCACTGGGACTTTTAACTATCGAGATCACGCCGCTGCGCAGGTCATAGGTCGCGACAGTATCTTTCTAAACATGGCTGCCTTCTCAGCAGAATCCTCACAAACTCATTTGATACATGGCGATACGTTTTGTGTTGGCATTCTAGAATGTGTTGGCATTCTAGAATGTGTTGGCATTCTAGAATGTGTTGGCATTCTAGAATGCCTCTTGCTACAATGTACAAGATCTCCTGGACCAACCTATCAGCTTCAGGCCTGGTCGCCGGCTCAGATCTGACAACCAGATGACCCTGAAGGTCCCGCGGTCAAAACTTGTCACAAAGGGAGACCGTGCATTCTCTGTGATGCACCTGGGCTATGGAACAAGCTTCCTCTGAACATCAAGTCCGCCACAACCCTGGACTCTTTTAGAGCACAGCTTAAAACTCACCTCTTTGTTACAGATGATCTATAATTGATGTCCTTGTCTTGTGTCTTAAATGTAGTTTCATTTTGTGTCTCTGCAGTCCCTTGTTTTTGTTTGTCTCTTTTTGTACCCGGGCTGCGCCCCGGGCTGATGTAACAGTTGGTTGGGGGGCGCATTATAAATAAAAATAACATAACATAACATAACAATGTTTCCAAAAGCTTTTGGAATGTCCCAGTTGATCATCTTTGGTTCCCAGGCTATGGCCTCGTACCGTTGACCCAATCACCACTGTGTTGATATTCAATGTACTGTAACAGCACCACCTCAAGAGTGATATTGCTTTTATATAACACACTTGATTCCTGGATGTACTTATATCACCACAATCTCAGGGTGGTGACTACATCTGTGATGGCAGGTAGATCCATTCAGATCAGTCCATTCAAATCAGTCCATTCAGATCAGTCCATTCAGATCAGTCCATTCAGATCAGTCCATTCAAATCAGTCCATTCAGATCAGTCCATTCAGATCAGTCCATTCAGATCAGTCCATTCAAATCAGTCCATTCAAATCAGTCCATTCAGATCAGTCCGTTCAAATCAGTCCATTCAGATCAGTCCATTCAGATCAGTCCATTCAGATCAGTCCATTCAGATCAGTCCATTCAAATCAGTCCATTCAGATCAGTCCATTCAGATCAGTCCATTCAGATCAGTCCATTCAAATCAGTCCATTCAGATCAGTCCATTCAAATCAATCCATTCAGATCAGTCCATTCAAATCAGTCCATTCAAATCAGTCCATTCAGATCAGTCCATTCAAATCAGTCCATTCAGATCAGTCCATTCAAATCAGTCCATTCAGATCAGTCCATTCAGCTCCATAGTGCAGAGTCACCAGGTCCGGTTCTGGTAGTTAGTAGAGAGTCACGCTGGGGGTACGAGGGAGAAGGAGGTCCAATATCAAAACATGACCAAAGAGGCAAGGCTGGTGGTGATAGCAAACATGTTCTTTTTTCCCTCTTTTTTTTTTTTAAAGGAAGGAGTTTGGGGAAAAAACTTCAACTCAGATGCTTCCTGGTCTGGGGTACCCTTCTAGAGGGTTTTTACTAGTTTGGGGGCGCCCATGTCACCTTCAGAGAGAGAGAGAGAGAGGGAGAGAGTTATCTAGGGCCACGTTTCCCACAGCCATCGTAGCCAAGGTATACCTTACTTAAGAGATACTTTCTAAAGTCTCATGTAAAGAACTTTGAATTGCCTTGTTGCTGAAACGTGCTCTACAAATAAACGTGCCTTGCCTCTTCTATCACTGCTCTTTGGGCCTCAACATGGTTCTATCACTGCTCTTTGGGCCTTAACATGGTTCTATCACTGCTCTTTGGGCCTCAACATGGTTCTATCACTGCTCTTTGGGCCTTAACATGGTTCTATCACTGCTCTTTGGGCCTCAACATGGTTCTATCACTGCTCTTTGGGCCTCAACATGGTTCTATCACTGCTCTTTGGGCCTCAACATGGTTCTATCACTGCTCTTTGGGCCTCAACATGGTTCTATCACTGCTCTTTGGGCCTCAACATGGCGAGACGAAGGGTATGACTCAGCCCTGCCGGAGAAAAACAGGTTTAACAAGAAACAAGGGGGGGGAAGTGGTGACCCTCAGCCCAGTGTGACCCCCTGACCGACGAGCCTGGACACAGATCTGCCTGCCCAGTCAGCAATACAGAGCTATCCCTCCATCCCCACCTCCTTTTCCCCTTTATTCCCTCCCTCCATCGGGCCCTAACGTTACCCTAACGTTACTCTAACGTTACTCTCCCAAACAACGTCCCCTGAACGGAGAGATCATCCCACGGAGCCGTGCCACGACCCCCTCCCACACACACGCTCCCCCCACCCTCCCCCCAAACCACTCAGCAGGTACTGTACACTGGCAGGGTCTGCGTTGAGTGTGTGTGTGTGTGTGTGTGTGTGTGTGGGGGGGGGGGGGGGGGTTGATGGAGGGGAGAGATGGGTCGGGGCTCCGGCGCTCAGACAGACATGGTGACGTCTGTGACGAACAGCCCCCCTCTCCTCCTCTCCTCCTCTCGTCCTCTCCCCCTCTCGTCCTCTCCCCCTCTCGTCCTCTCGTCCTCTCCCCCTCTCGTCCTCTCGTCCGCGGGGCTGTGGAGACAGAGGAGCTGCCCTCGTCCCTCTGGGGACGTCTTCTACCGTGTCTCCTAATGCGTCGGCGGGAGCCGGCAGTCCCCGGCTCTCCCATTCACAGAGGGTAACCAGATCACTGCACACCCCTCGCTAAAAAGCTCACAGTCTGCGCCGCCAAGGCGTCTGTGGTCAGGGCTCGCTGTCTGTCCTCGCTCGCCGCCTCGTCTCCGTTTACCCCAGCAGACAGGTTAGGGGGCAGCCTTCTATTGGACGGAGACAAATCTGTTTTGTCAGGATTGTCCAGTTCCCTGGTGTGGTTGTTTTGTTTTTTTTGGTTCAGCATCCAAGTGTCTAAGAGCTGTGTCTGCATTTGAAAGATGCCACGGGCGTTTTAATTATAGGAAGACTGATGTTGTTCTCGTGATGTTTTCAAGCTGAACTGTTTCCTGATAATGAATGCGTGTCAGACTATTCTGTCTGGTTCAATAGTGACAAGATAAACCGTACTTTGGCCTGTCCAAATGTTAGCATGTATTGTTAAAGCATGACACTTGACAGATTTGACAAAGGGATATTAAACGTACCAATCAAATATCAAACATTGCGCTCTATCGTTTAAGACATGAAATGAGGGGGCAGGGCTGGGCTGGATGTGGAGATATCAGTCCAGGGATCTTGGCGGAGGCCATCAAATGAAGCCACAAGACTAAAGCAAGCCAAATAATAATGCATTGTTTGGGCAGTGAACACCAATGGTATTGACCATTTCATGGAAGGTTCATATTCAAGACCATAATAGTCAACCACAGCTTACAGGGCAGTGTACTTGGACCAAGAATCCGTTGCCCTAGTGACACAAAGTTCCATTGAAAGGGTCTATACATACAGTGGGACTAGTGTATGAGACAAGCACCCTTTAGCCTAGAACAAAGGTTCTACACATAGAGATACAATAGAACCCTACCAATGTGGTTACTTCAATGGTGGAACCACTGGGGAGACTGGCAAAGCTGATATCACAATTGATGATTGGGCAATAATATCATGTGAATGTTTGACTTTCCCTGGTTAAATGAGGAAAGGATGGTAGAATAGCTTTGTGCTGTAAGTCAGCTGCTGCTTCCACTAGTTACACTATTTTGCTAAACTGACAAAAAGGATTAGCTGATCTCTTAGTGATAAACTAGATGATCGATCATTACGTTTTCTCAGATACTGAAACCTTGTTGAAAATACACAACATGTTACAAAGAGCTGTTACAAACATTTATTTTCACTACAAGGACATCATTTATACACTGCTATAGCCTACATACCTTGAGCAAGGTGATTCATTGATGCAATGCAATGTCTTTAAAAATATGGCGTTTTTTATTTATTTTTAGAACGAAGCTTTAAAAACAGCATCAACAAAAAGCTTCTGCATGGCAACAGTCTGCTGGTGCTCAAAAGTCAATACTGCAGGACTGTGAAGAGCAGAGAGACCAAAACAGCAGCAGACACTGCATGTGGTCATGAGATCAATTTTTGACAGACAGACATTGGGTCATTGCTCCATATTTAGAGAGCTTTTGCGGGTTTGGTAAGAATAGTCCAAGTACACACTTGGGCTCTGGTAAGAATAGCACTGAATTCATCTGTAGACTTATCTGAAGAAGTTAATCATCACCTTATGCTTATCGGAGACGATGCTTATTGACTTCCAACATGTTTATGCGATGATATGGGATATTGTTGGGAATAGATGATATTTGCATCCAGGATCATGCATCTTCGTAGTGTAGTGTAGCCACAGCTTCAACACCGGTGTTAAAGGGATACCGGCTCTCTCTGGGAGACGGGGGTCACAGTAACATCTCCCTCCTGCAGTTCAAGAAATATTCATCCATCACTTCCCTTTGAAGACAGGACAGAAGGTGCATCACGCTATACTCTGAACCCCACCGCCTCCGCAAACAAAGAAACACCATGAGTGGAACTCCTGGTCCAGACTCACAACAAGGTATCGATATTCCCCCCCTGCACCCTCTGAGTGAGTATAGGGTATCCGCAGGCTCCAAGGTTGGCGCCAGGCTCTGTCTTTTATGCACCACAAACCAGAATTAATTGCAAATCAATCGAACAAAGTACAACTGATCAGTAAACCAATTAGTAATTTTAGCTCTTTGCCTGGGTTTCGTCTTCCCAAGCTTTCACTGTATGTTAAATTCTTTCATTCATTTTTCATATACTGTAGATGGCCTTCCTCATCCGTGTTCTTGTGTGGTCTGGGTGTGAGAGGAGCTTGGGTTGGAGTGCATAAGATGCCTGTCTAAGGCAGCTCCTGTGGGCACGCTAAGTATCAGCAAGGCCAAAGTAAGAATTTAGCCAAATTAAATGTTTCTAAGCGTAGGTACCCTTTACTCACTCAGAGGGTGCAGGGGGGGAATATCGATACCTTGTTGTGAGTCTGGACCAGGAGTTCCACTCATGGTGTTTCTTTGTTTGCGGAGGCGGTGGGGTTTAGAGTATAGCGTTATGCACCTTCTGTCCTGTCTTCAAAGGGAAGTGATGGATGAATATTTCTTGAAATACAGGTGGGAGATGTTACTGTGATCCAACCATGACATCAGTGTGAGTCTGTATAGACCGAGCTAGCGCTACATCAGTGGGAGTCTGTATAGACCGAGCTAACGCTACATCAGTGTGAGTCTGTATAGACCGAGCTAACGCTACATCAGTGTGAGTCTGTATAGACCGAGCTAACGCTACATCAGTGTGAGTCTGTATAGACCGAGCTAACGCTACATCAGTGGGAGTCTGTATAGACCGAGCTACCGCTACATCAGTGGGAGTCTGTATAGACCGAGCTACCGCTACATCAGTGGGAGTCTGTATAGACCGAGCTACCGCTACATCAGTGGGAGTCTGTATAGACCGAGCTAACGCTACATCAGTGGGAGTCTGTATAGACCGAGCTACCGCTACATCAGTGGGAGTCTGTATAGACCGAGCTAGCGCTACATCAGTGGGAGTCTGTATAGACCGAGCTAACGCTACATCAGTGGGAGTCTGTATAGACCAAGCTAACGCTACATCAGTGTGAGTCTGTATAGACCGAGCTAACGCTACATCAGTGGGAGTCTGTATAGACCGAGCTAACGCTACATCAGTAGGAGTCTGTATAGACCTAGCTAGCGCTACATCAGTGGGAGTCTGTATAGACCGAGCTAACGCTACATCAGTAGGAGTCTGTATAGACCGAGCTAACGCTACATCAGTGTGAGTCTGTATAGACCGAGCTAGCGCTACATCAGTGGGAGTCTGTATAGACCGAGCTACCGCTACATCAGTGGGAGTCTGTATAGACCGAGCTACCGCTACATCAGTGTGAGTCTGTATAGACCGAGCTAACGCTACATCAGTGTGAGTCTGTATAGACTGAGCTAACGCTACATCAGTGGGAGTCTGTATAGACCAAGCTAACGCTACATCAGTGGGAGTCTGTATAGACCGAGCTAACGCTACATCAGTGGGAGTCTGTATAGACCGAGCTAATGCTACATCAGTGTGAGTCTGTATAGACCGAGCTAACGCTACATCAGTGTGAGTCTGTATAGACCGAGCTAACGCTACATCAGTGTGAGTCTGTATAGACCGAGCTAACGCTACATCAGTAGGAGTCTGTATAGACCGAGCTACCGCTACATCAGTAGGAGTCTGTATAGACCGAGCTAGCGCTACATCAGTGTGAGTCTGTATAGACCGAGCTAACGCTACATCAGTGGGAGTCTGTATAGACCGAGCTAACGCTACATCAGTGAGAGTCTGTATAGACCAAGCTAACGCTACATCAGTGGGAGTCTGTATAGACCAAGCTAACGCTACATCAGTGTGAGTCTGTATAGACCGAGCTAACGCTACATCAGTGGGAGTCTGTATAGACCAAGCTAACGCTACATCAGTGGGAGTCTGTATAGACCAAGCTAACGCTACCTCAGTGCTTATTTTGCTGTCAAGTGTTAGTCAGAGTCGTATTGCGTAATCTAGCAGGATATTTCAGAATAGGTAGCATACAGCAAGCACCTCTCTCTCTAGTCTCTAGAGAGACCAAGGACGCTGGTGTCCCTCCGTCTGCCACTCCGGCAGATGATCCTGGTGAGAGCATGTCGCTGTGTGATAGTCCATGGTGATGTATGCAATTTGACCCTTTGTTAAATTTGTATTAATCTCGCCGGCCAGACTGGATTCCAGACACTCCCAGAGAATAATCACCCCTAATCTCAATGTTGTGTGCTTTCAAAGTTGTAGGCGGGAAATCAGTGATTTTTATGCATATTTACTCAGTGGCAGGGTGTAATATACAGTCCACTGTGGGAGATTCATCTGGTCTGCTATATAACATATTCGGAGCAAGTAATTTCTTCCTGACAGCTGATGGGCAATTTTCCTGTCTGTCCATTCAGAGGTGGACCTGAGCTCCCATTAGACCTGCCACCGCCAAAGCATGGGTTGTGATAATACTTGCTTTCCTCACCTTTCTTCTTGAATCAGTTTGAGAGGTAATAATATATGGAAGTTTTTTGGGCCTCTTTATTCAAATGGCAATGCATTTCCAATTGGCAATTCAATGTGCAATTTGTTCTTGACATTTTGAAAATGCATTTTAGATTTGGCAATTCAATATGCAAAATGGTCATGCAATTTGAAAATGCATTTTACAATTGGCAATTCAATATGCAAAGTGGCAATGCAATCCTCAATTCAGTTTGAATTATTTTGATGAAAAAATTGAATGAAAGCTGAATCAATTGCATTTCATATTGCCATGGTTTTCGGGTGTCTTTATTCAAATTACCAGGGGTTAAACTGGGCCGGGGCTCTCTGGGGCTCTCTGGGGCTCTCTGGGGCTCTCTGGGGCTCAGCCCTGGGGCTCTCTGGGGCTCTCTGGGGCTCTCTGGGCTCAGCCCTGGGGCTCTCTGGGGCTCTCTGGGGCTCAGCCCTGGGGCTCTCTGGGGCTCTCTGGGGCTCTCTGGGCTCAGCCCTGGGGCTCTCTGGGGCTCTCTGGGCTCAGCCCTGGGGCTCTCTGGGGCTCTCTGGGGCTCTCTGGGGCTCTCTGGGGCTCTCTGGGGCTCTCTGGGTCTCTCTGGGTCTCTCTGGGGCTCTCTGGGTCTCTCTGGGTCTCTCTGGGGCTCTCTGGGGCTCTCTGGGGCTCTCTGGGGCTCTCTGGGTCTCTCTGGGGCTCTCTGGGTCTCTCTGGGGCTCTCTGGGGCTCTCTGGGGCTCTCTGGGGGTCTCTGGGGCTCTCTGGGGCTCTCTGGGGCTCTCTGGGGCTCTCTGGGGCTCAGCCCTGGGGCTCTCTGGGGCTCTCTGGGGCTCTCTGGGCTCAGCCCTGGGGCTCTCTGGGGCTCTCTGTGCTCAGCCCTGGGGCTCTCTGGGGCTCTCTGGGGCTCTCTGGGGCTCTCTGGGCTCAGCCCTGGGGCTCTCTGGGGCTCTCTGTGCTCAGCCCTGGGGCTCTCTGGGGCTCTCTGGGGCTCTCTGGGGCTCTCTGGACTCAGCCCTGGGGCTCTCTGGGGCTCTCTGGACTCAGCCCTGGGGCTCTCTGGGGCTCTCTGGGGCTCTCTGGGGCTCTCTGGGCTCAGCCCTGGGGCTCTCTGGGGCTCTCTGGGGCTCTCTGGGGCTCTCTGGGGCTCTCTGGGCTCAGCCCCAGCACACAGGTTCCGGGACATCTTTCATCAACATTTAGTTTATTTTTAAATTTTTTGCAAACCATTCCGTGTCAAGTGTTTTTCATGTTTAAAATAATGGGTTAGGGTTAGCGTTATCACTTTCACTGGCCTGGCTACTTTTTGCTCCACTTGCCAGTAAGTCAGTTGTCAGATTAGAGGTGCTGTGAGCTCATGGGATAGGGAGCCCTCAGATCATTTTATGAGTGAGTACACCTTGGATTCCCATTAAACAATGTTTCCTTTAACAACACCGAGATTTTAGTCTGCCAGGAATCTCTGGCAAGCTATCAAGTTAGCTAACAGTAGCCAGCTAGATATACATTAGCTAAATAAAGCCACCTAGTGCTAACATGGCAAGCTATCACATCAGCCACGTTAGCTAGCTACATTATCTATCTAGGTAGGCCTATAGTTTACCGTTACCAAGATGGCTACATTATTCTATGTTTCGCTCCTACTCAGGCAATGCAGAAATTATTTCCTTTCATAAAAGCTAAAACAGAAATGAGACAGGGTGGAGTTAAAAGGAGAAAACTTACAGATGCTTAAGGAATGTAGAAGTTATTATTTTAACTAGTTAAATTAGCTTCAGGTAATCTGATCATGGCTTAATCTAGTTTATCATAGACTGAGTTTGATAAACTGTCCAGTGTTTTTATATATTGTAGGATTGAGTCACCAAACCCAGCAGTAGCTAGAGAGTGATGCAGCGCAGGGTGGAACAGAACAGCATAGGGTTGAGAAGCTAAGTGTTAGGATTATATTTAATTTAATTTCAATGACAGATAGATCATTAAAGTCTTGATATTTGATATTTATGAAGCAGTATTAAGCACCATCATCACTGCTAACCCTGCTAACATAGGCCCCCCCACATAACAAATCATAATGGAACCCCTGCAAATGACCATTCAGTGTGCAGACACGCCCCTACTCAGCCAATCAACTCTAACCCTAAGATAACCAATATCTATCTATATCTAACATTACAACGCTAGCTAGGTGTTCATCTGTGGATACTGAGGTTGGTCTTGTTCCACTCTTAATGTGAGTTCAACTGTAGTCCAAATGAAGCTGAAGATACATAATTATCAACAAAATATGTAGAAGTCAATGAATGATGAACCAGAGTTGAATGAATCAATAGCTTGGCAGCACTTGGCAACAGGTTGCCTGTACTTCTCACACAATACGCTTTTACAAATCCTAATCTGGATTGTGGGAATACAGTTGCAGCTCACAAAGCACAAAGCGTTGCCTATCATTGAAGTACAGTACACACCATATCAATGACGTTTTTCATAGGTTATTTCCCAAAGTGTTAATTGTTATTCAATCACTATTAGACTACACGTTGGAATTTGGAATTGGTCAAATGTTACAATCCAACGTCAAAGGCCTCATTGTAGCATTGCTGTTTCCTTATGATAACATTCATAAAACTCCTGATAGCAAAAGCCAGGATAAGGATGTTTGCTCTTTGAAAATATGCAGTTTGCACTAGTATATGATATGTTGTCTAATCTACTAGTCCAGATGAAACAAATACAGGCTGTTTAAAAGACAAGTTCATAACAAAGGAAACAGCCTTTGACGAAGTACACCTTTAATTATGTTGAATTAATTTAATGTATTGTGGCAGCAGCCAAATACCCCACTGGAGATTAAAGGAACCTGAGAAAGAGAAAGAGAAAGAGAAAGAGGGAGGTTTGAAAGGAGTAAAAAGCACATTCTTTTCCCATTGTTGCATTCAAGCAACACCATGTTGATGAGTCACCCCTATTGAGGAGAACCATTAATTATTCCATTTGGGGAGGAGAAGGAAGATGAGGACGAGGGCAGGAAAAACCCTAAGAGAAAGAACTCTTGAGAGAAGACGACTGGTCGGGGATAATACTGTACCTGATGTACCATCTTGAGGCTGTAAGATCTTTTTAATGTATTCTCTGTGGCCAGACCCTGAAAGGGAAGCGAAGAAGAGGGAGCTGAATGGATTCCATTAATTTAATTGAACCAGGCCTTGACAAGAGATAAAACATCTTGGACCCGCATCTCTCCGGGCCGAGCAGGGCTTTATAGTAAACAGCCCGTGACCCGTAAACAAAGGCCCGCGAGCGCAAGACGCTCTATAGAGACTTCAAGGCCGTGGATGTCAGCGGCGAGGCTGAATGGATAAGAGGCACACTTCTCTCTCTCTCTCTCTCTCCCCCCCCCCCTCTCTCTCTCTCTCTCTCTCCCCCCCCTCTCTCTCTCTCTCTCTCTCTCCCCCCCTCTCTCTCTCTCTCTCCCCCCTCTCTCTCTCTCTCCCCCCCCCTCTCCCTCTCTCTCGACACCCTCTCTCTCTCTCTCTCTCTCTCGACACCCTCTCTCTCTCTCCCCCCCCTCTCTCTCTCTCTCTCTCTCTCTCTCTCCCCCCCCTCTCTCTCTCTCTCTCTCTCTCCCCCCCACCCTCTCTCTCTCTCCCCCCCCTCTCTCTCTCTCTCCCCCCCCCTCTCTCTCTCTCTCTCTCTCTCCCCCCCCCCCCTCTCTCTCTCTCTCTCTCCCCCCCCCTCTCTCTCTCTCTCTCTCTCTCCCCCCCCCTCTCTCTCTCTCTCCCCTCCCCCCTCTCTCTCTCTCTCTCTCTTTCTCTCTCTCTCTCTCTCTCCCCCCCCTCTCTCTCTCTCTCTCTCTCTCTCTCTCCCCCCCCCTCTCTCTCTCTCTTTGTTTCTCAGCAGTGGCGGGTGCAGCCTGCATCAGTATTCCATCTGTATGTGAAGACCACGTTGCTCCTACTTGTGGAGATGCTATTTTGATGCTGGTAGCTAATTTAGACGCAGCATCAGGCCATGAAGAAGAAAAGATGCGCTTGACAGGAAGGGCATTGAGAATATGACTACTGTACACACACACACACACACACACACACACACACACACACACACACACACACACACACACACACACACACACACTTATAAATAAAATAATAGGTAAACATACAGTACATATCAGCCAATCCAAATCCTCTATTTATCACATATTGAGACACATGGGTACAGTATGCCACAGCAAATCGCCGGCGCATGAAACCAACCAGTAGAAACGCTTGTTGAAAAGGTGGATCTTAAAAGCCAGTGCATAGCGCACACACGGCCTGCCGCTCCAGCCACTGGTATTCTGCTAAGTCACATTCTTACCTGAATTGTCCGCCAGCATGTGCTAGCTTTTCACACGGGCTGAATAGTGCAGATAATAGAAATCCCAGCGGAATCCATTTAACTCTGAGTGGAATATCTCTGTCCACAGTGCGCTGAGAAAGGATGGCTCATACAATATAGCATGAACCACACTATGCTCCGGCAGGTGAGTCCAACTTGAAACTGAAATTGAAGGCCACCATTTTTTTTTCCTGTACACCAAAAACAGATAGAATGCTTTTTCAGGACCCTACGGTGATATTTGGAACCTGTTAATGACAGACTCACCAATGTGATACCCACATGTCCATGTGACCATGTTTTTTGTTTTCCTACCTGACTGTTCTTCTTCAGTTAATTATTTTACAACTTCTGTGAAACTATCTTTCAGTCCGTTCTCATAGACAATCACCATTTGTGCCTGTGTGACATCACTTCCTGTTCGTCCTGCTTGACGTCACTTCCTTTCCCACGTTATAAGACTACACTCCCTCGTCCCATTCACTCCCTCGTCCCATTCACACTCCCTCGTCCCATTCACTCTCTCTGTGCGTGGGAAACACATCTCTGTTCAGAGTCCGGTTTGCAAAACGTAACATCAGAATTAACCTATTGTCTTTGTTTGAACCCAGCTTGACCGACCACTCAACGTGTTCTGGAAATCTAACTTAAATCAAGTAAGATTTTCATTCATAAACCCTAAATGCTTCTTCCTGAAAATGTCTCAATCTGGATTCCAAATTATATATTTAATGGATGTCATATTATTGGTTGAAATTGGTTCAGTCCAACTACTGTATGTAAGCGCACATTTTGTTTTACATTAAAAACATGATTGGATTTTGATAGAATACTGTGGCACCTCACAACCCAAAATGGCCGCCTGTGCCACAAAGTCGCCACTATAGCTGTGGGACTGCAGTTCCCAGAAGCCCACAGGTTGTGGGTTAGAGAGCTGAATGACTACCTGGGCTGAACGTCCACACCTGCCTCAGCAATCAGCCACGCCCCCTCACCAAAACCTGGAAACCCCAGGCCAGAAGCAGCCTGGGAGAAGAGGGGTGAGTTAGAACGCATGCTGCCTCATGTGTGGATTGTGTTTGTCATCTTTCATTTGTAACACTTATTTAAGTTTACTAAAGAGACAACCTCTGGCTATTTTCTGCAACTTGCTTCCCCTGTCTGGCTATTTTCTGTGTGCCACGGCCATTTTGGCATGCGTGGTCTTCCCTGTCCCCTGGGTTTCCACAATACAAAAAAGCTATGAGGAAGTGTGCATGAGGTAGAAGAGGAGGAAGAAAACAAGCAGACAATGACAGATGCATGAGGGTCATATGGCTCATATATCTGCCCAGACCATAATTCAAACCTTAATTTAAAAAATAATAACAATGTCACAACACAATGCCAGAGTATTCATTAGCATGTTTATTCTGCATCCCCCTGAGTTGAGCTCTTGTTGAGCTACCTGCCATGTGAGAAGATAGATGGTTTCACACTGACAAGCAATCAAGGGCTGCATACTGTCAAAAATACCGTTTTTATGATCAAATTCAGAAATATTTCCCACTACATCTACCATGTCATAAAAAATGTCTCCTTGGAGATTTATTGGATGAGTATTTTCAGTAGCTTTCATAAATCTGCATAGATCATTTGTGGAGGACAGTCTGAATATGTAGTGTAGCAATTGGGGCGTCAATTGACCAAAAAATGTGGGAGGAGTAGGGTTCGATAGTTTTAGTAGTTTGATAGTTTTTACAGTTTTTGAGAATGATGGGTTTCATAATTCCTGCCAGCTCAAAGCTTGTGGAAGGTTCTACTCACTTGGGCCTACATGTTGGTGGTGGTTGCAAAGTGATAGCACGTATGGCTGATTTGTTATGATTTTTTAAGTTTTAAACTTTAGACTGTTGCTGTAGTGCCACCATCAGGACTATTGGCCCCCTAAATGCCAGTTTAGGACTTCTGGTATAGGGCTGGACCTACAGTATGTGCATAGGGCTGGACCTACAGGATGTGCATAGGGCTGGACCTACAGTATGTGCATAGGGCTGGACCTACAGTATGTGCATAGGGCTGGACCTACAGTATGTGCATAGGGCTGGACCTACAGGGCTGGACCTACAGTATGTGCAAAGCTTGGTGATTTTTCATGCATGGGAAGTCAGACTTCCTAGGAAGATTCAGATTCAGAATATTGGCAAATACAAGAGGGCTCAGCAGCTGAGGCTGCCCAGCCCCTAATTATAGCAAGATGTGTCACTTTTATATTTGACATATACACTTTTATGTTTGGCATATACACTTTTATGTTTGGCATATACACTTTTATATTTGGCATATACACTTTTATATTTGGCATATACACTTTTATATTTGGCATATACACTTTTATATTTGACATATACACTTTTATATTTGGCATATACACTTTTATATTTGGCATATACAATTTTATATTTGGCATATACACTTTTATATTTGACATATACACTTATATATTTGGCATATACAAGTTTGTCCATCATTTCAAAATGTGACGGCCTTACAGCGAACAAGATGGAGGTGCAAACTTCAGTAGAGATTGAATGTGTTAGCCTGTGTACTTCCGGGCGTTGCAGCGGACTGAGCTTTGGTCCGGTTCAGATTGGATTTCCCTGGAAGTGCTGCACTAAGGGGAAACGCTGTGCTGGTGAGCAGCCACAGTCTGCCGTTGTGACAGGAGAGAACAGGGTCGGGAAACTCGAGCCACTCTGTGAAACTCTGAGGGAGAGAAAGGTCCTCAGATTAGCTTTGAACAAACACTCTTCACCTTTTTTCCACAAACAAGGGCAAGCTCTTTAAGATTTTGCCCCAAAATCTATTCTATCAAAACAGCCTTTCTGTTTGGTTTGAAATAGTATGTCATTCAATTGTCTTCCAATGAAAGTACACAGTTGGATAAAAGTGTCTGCTAAATCACTGATATCATGTATTTCATGTGTTCACATCTGCGCTTAGTGCTGTGTACACATTGAAAACTAAATGTTGTGGAATTAATTACTTATAAAATAAAATAAAAAGTCACAGAAAAGGGCAGTTGTTAGTTGCATAACATTTTTGGGAGTAGTGATTGAAATGATTTCAGATTGTAGACATGTCTAAACACCATATTGACGCATGTAGCCTGAACCTAGTGAAACAGGCCTGGCGCTGACCTCTGATGACCTCTGATGACCTCTGCCCGTCGTGTTGCATATTCATGGCGTTGCCCATGGGGGGTCACGCCTCACCTGAAGCTCTGGCCTGGCATTCCAGGTGAGAGACCTCCCCCAGGTGAGAGACCTCCCCCAGGTGAGAGACCTCCCCCCAGGTGAGAGACCTCCCCCAGGTGAGAGACCTCCCCCCAGGTGAGAGACGTCCCCCAGGTGAGAGACCCCCCCCAGGTGAGAGACCTCCCCCAGGTGAGAGACGTCCCCCAGGTGAGAGACCTCCCCCAGGTGAGAGACCCCCCCCAGGTGAGAGACGTCCCCCAGGTGAGAGACGTCCCCCAGGTGAGAGACCTCCCCCAGGTGAGAGACCCCCCCCAGGTGAGAGACGTCCCCCAGGTGAGAGACGTCCCCCAGGTGAGAGACCTCCCCCAGGTGAGAGACCTCCCCCCAGGTGAGAGACGTCCCCCAGGTGAGAGACCCCCCCCCAGGTGAGAGACCTCCCCCAGGTGAGAGACCTCCCCCCAGGTGAGAGACGTCCCCCAGGTGAGAGACCCCCCCCCAGGTGAGAGACGTCCCCAGGTGAGAGACCTCCCCCAGGTGAGAGACCTCCCCCAGGTGAGAGACCTCCCCCAGGTGAGAGACGTCCCCCAGGTGAGAGACCTCCCCCAGGTGAGAGACCTCCCCCAGGTGAGAGACCTCCCCCAGGTGAGAGACCTCCCCCAGGTGAGAGACCTCCCCCAGGTGAGAGACCTCCCCCAGGTGAGAGACCTCCCCCAGGTGAGAGACCTCCCCCAGGTGAGAGACCTCCCCCAGGTGAGAGACGTCCCTCAGGTGAGAGACCTCCCCCAGGTGAGAGACGTCCCCCAGGTGAGAGACGTCCCCAGGTGAGAGACGTCCCCCAGGTGAGAGACCTCCCCCAGGTGAGAGACCTCCCCCAGGTGAGAGACGTCCCCCAGGTGAGAGACGTCCCCAGGTGAGAGACGTCCCCAGGTGAGAGACCTCCCCCAGGTGAGAGACCTCCCCCAGGTGAGAGACCTCCCCCAGGTGAGAGACCTCCCCCAGGTGAGAGACCTCCCCCAGGTGAGAGACCTCCCCCAGGTGAGAGACCTCCCAAATCACCTGAACCTCCCAGACGGCCTGGCGTTCCAGGCGACACCCCCGCCCCCCACACACACACACACATTTATTTCAGGTTTTCAGATACAAGTTGCAATAAATAAAAATATAGGCAAGGGTGAATTTGATATATCATTTTTCAACACATTATTTCCAGGAAAAGGGCTAACTAGAAAACAAGGGCCAGGTTGAAGCTATAAAGAGTAATTCAGTTCAAGCTATAAACAGTGTAATTCAGTACTCTTCCAATCCACTTTGGTGACATGAATGCATCATTCATCTGTTTGGCAGCAGCTTCTCAGAAGTGATACGGCGGAGCTTAAAAAGCCTCTAGAAACCCGCCCATAATGGCACCGTGTGATCATTTGCCCTCTCAATCTCTACTTAGTAGCTCTAAAAGTAACTTTAGAATATCGTGGTGAATCAATAATGAAATTATCTAATCTATTTTGCTGCCCACGCGTACTTATCTTACGTCATCTATATAGTGATGCTCCGCACTTGTAAAATGGATGCCTCAGCCTGCGAACGAGATGGAATGGAATCCAGTAATATGTTGTTTTAGCGGTGGACTCTAAGTAGTTCATATATCGCTGTTAAGTGGTCTGAGAAGAGCCGTGCCCTTCCACCATGGTGTACACCATCACTCAAACACACTCTCTTGTTCTGTGGTTCCATCTCTCTCTCCCTCTCTCTCTCTCTCTCTCTCTCTCTCTCTCTTATATTCCCTAATTGTGCCAGATTTGACCTTGCCTGTCGTGAACTGCTAAAATCTGTAAAAGGTTTGATTTAGGTTGTAAATATAAAATGCATATTGGCCTTGATGTCCTTGAATTGATATAATTGTAGCTTAATCCAGTGAGTTTGCAATAACAGCAAACCAAAGATATCACAGACAAAAACATTATAGTCTTTGATACATTAAGTCACACTTGCCATGTATATTAAGTTGTTTCAATGAAATGTACACTTTCCAGAATACCTTTCTCAATAGTGTCGGGCTTATCAACATCCCATCTGTTTTCTTAACTTTTATAAGGTATAAAGTTGTATGTTAGATTATCTTCCCACCACCACAAACAATGGAAATTTATACTGTATCAGTTCAATTGCTTTTGAAGTGAATGTGATTGCAATGTTTGAGAAAGCCACCTACTACTGTATGTCCCGGAGATAACATTTAAACACCTATCAGAAGCAAACATTCACTTCTGAATAGTGGAAGATTACATGTGAGTGTGTGTGTTCACTGCAGGCTGGGATCCTAGTCAGCCTCGGTTCTCTGCTTCTCTATCGCTCTTTGACATTTATTATCACTCCAGACGTCGTGCTGACGGTGAACGGCAAAGGGTATTGTTTGTTTTCCCACATCCGTACTTGTTTGATACACATCACACGGTACTTGCGAATAGTGATACCACTGAGGATACTACTTTGGGGAATATTTGTGCCACCTAAAGGTGCGTTTGCCAGGATCACTCAAAGTTTACCTCAGCGTAGGTGGAGATGTTCATGTCAGGAGGCAGCGTCGTCATGGAATATCAGCAGGGACTGAGGAACTTTTTTTTTCACAGAGGCTGTGGGAAAATAAATAAGTGAATAAATAAAAACATTCAACATCCAAAACTATAGCTTAATATGAGGTGATTAACCTTGTGTGGGACAAGTACTGTAGGCTCGCTAGCTAATGTATCTAACTACTCAAAGTAGTTCAAGATTGAAGATATGGGGCGGCTGTAGCTCAGTTGGTAGAGCGGGTCGTTCAGTGATCGAAGGGTCAGTGGTTCGAATCCCAGCTCCGACTGTCCACATGTCGAAGTGTCCTTGAGCAAGACACCTAACCCCAAATTGCTCCCAATGAGCAGGTTAGCACCTTGCATGACAGCTACCGCCATTGGTGTGTGAATGTGTGTGTGAATGGATGAATGAGAGGCCATTGTAAAGCGCTTTGAGTGCCGCTAAGGTGTAAAAGCGCTATATAAGTGCAGTCCATTTACCATTTACCATTTATAAGGGCCCAAGGACTGAAACCTGAGGGACACCAGTAGTTAAACTGCATGTCTTGGACAGACATCCTGTCCACATGACCGGGTCACATGACCAGGTAGAGGCGATCGGTCCAGTAGGAGGTAAACCAGGAGAATGCAGGATGAAGGACGGAAGGATCTGCTGGTTCGCTGTTTTGAACGGCGCTGATGAATCCGGCATAACGGCCGAGGAGAGGAAGCTCTGGGCCTCTGCTCCAGCGAGGAGGTTCGTCTCAGTAGAGTGAACAGCCTTGAAGCCACATCGATGGGGGTCAAGAAGATTATGCTGTGAAACCTAAACCACCATGTTAAGCAAGTGTGCTAAAACCTACGATGTCTATCTCTAAAAGCAAACGCTCCGGCTTGTTCCAGCCGCCCTCGCTCGCCCCCCTCTGCGGCTGTGCTCAGGGTGTTGGTAATCAGGGGCTCAACTTTCAAAGGACTCAACGTGGCCGTGTTGTGTAAATACCCCCGTGCTTCACCTGTTTGCCACCTAATCTGATCAAGCCGTACCACAGCCCACACCTTGGCGGCCTTATCATCCGTTGAATATCATCTGATGAATCATCCCCCCGCCCCGCCCCCCCACACACACACACACCCTCATCCCACCCCCACCAGTCCCTGTGACAAGGGGAAGCAGATCTGTAACACTTGTGAGAATGCGTGACCTATAGCGCTTGTTTAACATCTGTGTGTGAAACAGAACGGGGGAGAAGGAAACATGACCACTCTGGCTGATTGGACAGAGATTGGATTCAAAACTAGAACAAAGAGAGGAGCAGAGAGAGAGAGAGAGAGAGACGGGGAGAAGAGAGAGAGAGAGAGAGAGACAGAGGCAGAGAAGAGAGAGAAGAGAGACAGGGAGATGGAGAGAAGAGAGAGAGGAGAGACAGGGAGATGGAGAGAAGAGAGAGAGGAGAGAGAAAGAGAGGGAGAGAGAGAGAGAGAGAGAAGAGAGACAGGGAGAGAGAGAGAGAGACGGGGAGAAGCGAGAGAGGAGAGAAAGAGACAGAGAAGAGAGAGAAGAGACAGGGAGACAGAGAGAGAGAGAGAGAAGAGAGACAGGGAGACAGAGAGAGAGAAGAGAGACAGGGAGACAGAGAGAGAGAGAGACGGGGAGAAGAGAGAGAGGAGAGACAGAGAAGAGAAAGAAGAGAGACAGGGAGACAGAGAGAGAGAGAGAAGAGAGACAGTGAGATGGAGAGAAGAGAGAGAGGAGAGAGAAAGAGAGGGAGACAGAGAGAGAGAGAAGAGAGACAGGGAGACAGAGAGAGGGACAGTGAGATGGAGAGAAGAGAGAGAGGAGAGAGAAAGAGACAGGGAGAGAGAGAAGAGAGACAGGGAGACAGAGAGAGAGAAGAGAGACAGTGAGATGGAGAGAAGAGAGAGAGGAGAGAGAGAGACAGAGAGAGAGAGAGAAGAGAGACAGGGAGACAGAGAGAGAGAGAGGAGAGACAGTGAGATGGAGAGAAGAGAGAGAGGAGAGAGGCAGACAGAGAGAGAAGAGAGACAGGGAGACAGAGAGAAGAGAGACAGTGAGATGGAGAGGAGAGAGAAAGAGACAGAGAGAGAGGAGAGAGTGAGATGGAGAGAAGAGAGAGAGACAGTGAAAAGAGAGACAGATAAGAGAGACAGGGAGATGGAGAGACAGGGAGATAGAAGAAAGAGAAGAGAGACAGAGAGAAGAGAGAGAGGGTTGAAATGAATTATGAATGTAATGAGACTATATTATGACTGGAATCTAACCATAGGCTATATGCAGCCACATTCATCACTTAAAAATATGTAGCCTATGACAAGGTCTTCTATTTGTTACTAGACCTCGACTAGGCCCATGTCATACAGTAGAGCCCTAACATTATAACTGTAGGTATTTAAAAATTGTCTGCAATTAACAGGATTAAGCGTTTTTTGAGATTCATTTCATTTTGAGACAGCCATGTTATGCTAGGCTACTGGTGACAGAGGCTAATTACAAGCAATGAAAATTAACAAAATTAAAATCAATGGGTAGACTAACGGATTTCCAATGGGATAGGTTAGATACTTATTCAGTCACTTAATGAAACGCTTTGACAGTCATCCCATGTGGGCAGCGGCAGACCTGGCTCTGTAGAAGACCTTGTGAGACGACAGAGGAGTCTATTGGACGTCTAAAAGACGAGTGGCTTTTGGACAAGTGGTCGAAGAAGTTTCTCTTCTCGGCCGTATTAAAGGACAATGCTAGTTTTTGACAACCTGGACCTTATTTACGACATATAAGATGTTTGACTCACAGAGATCACTTTGGTGTAGTTCGGAGGCCTGTAGAAGAAATTTAAAATCCAGCGCGAGCCAGTATATCCATGTAATGGCGGTGGTCGGGGCACTTAGAATGCAGTTTCTAAAAATCTATTTTCTGCCGCGAAACGGTTGTTTTCATCAATCTGTACATAGAGCATAATGCTCTATGTAAGCACAACTAGCGATTCATCAAGACAGATTGATGAAAACAACCGTTTCGCGGCAGAAAATAGATTTTTAGAAACTGCATTCTAAGTGCAGTGAGTCAAACGTCTTATAATATGTCGTAAATAAGGTCCAGGTTGTCAAAAACGAGCATTGTCCTTTAAGCATCTCCATGTTGTAAACGTCCAGGCTGAGGCCTCTGAACTGAGGATATGTAGATGATATTTAAATGACCATTATTGTCAGCCGGCACATTTATCAACGCCCGATTGCTCGTGTGTGATTGGTGGAATATGGTAACGGTTTGGCGAATCACGCGTGAGTGCTTTCTTACCGTTATTTCTGTGTTTGGATCTGCACTGGTTTCTACATTCCATTTGATTAATAAGGATCAGGGAGGCAGAGAGAAGAGTGTGTGTGTGTGTGTGTGTGTGTGTGTGTGTGTGTGTGTGCACACATGCGCCACTTTGTGTACTTTGTGTGTTTGAGTGTCTCTGCTACTTTTTGTATGGGTGTCTGTACAGGCATTCATGTCAAAACTAAATGTGTTCATTGTGTCTTACATGAACATACTGTTACTTCAAATCATTAGTTTTAAATGGTTTACAGTAACGTGTTGAGTGTGTGTTGAGTCCTCACCGTGTCGTGTTTGTGCTTGTGTATCAGTGACTGTATTACAGAATGGGGGTTGCATCCTTGATGAACACACTCTCTCTGAGATCTGCCAGGAAGCTGTTATTCTGGCTGGTCTCCAGCCAGCGTTTAGGATCTGCCAATCACAGCCCTGTCCTCTACACTCAGTTCAACAGGGAAAAAAAGTCTGATTGGACAGATATGAACAGATATGAAGACTATCAAATGACTATCTTTGAACATCTATCTCGCCATTAGCTCTCGACAAGAATTATTTACATTCTTGGTCGGTGTCAGGGTGTGTGTGTGTGTGTGTGTGTGTGTGTGTGTGTGTGTGTGTGTGTGTGTGTGTGTGTGTGTGTGTGTGTGTGTGTAAGTATATGCTGATAAAACAAATCTCAATGAAGAGATTTGGATGTTACTGTAAACCATTTAAAACAAATGATTTAAAGTAGCAGTATGTTAATTTACAGTAAGACACAGTGAACACATTTAGTTTTGTCATGAATGCTCAACAATTGTTTAGTTTACATAACGTGATTATCACCATAAAATGTACAACTTCAGACATGAGAAACCGGTTGACGCTGTTATCTGGAGAGACGGGCCTTGCTTTGCCAGTGCACAATAAAACAGCACACTTCATCAACCCCAGGTGCGCTTTCTTCATGATGAGAGAGGAAGACGGCCATGTTGGATTCTTTTGTTTGTTGGCCCATTTTTCCCTGGAACAAAGGCGCTCTGGAGAAGATGCTGAGCGCAGCAGCCATGATTGAGAAGCAATGAAAAAGTCAAAGACTTTATGTCAGCCCGGTCCGACTTATTTAATCACTAGGAGTGGTGGAGAAGACAGACTTTGATTAAGACCAGCTCGCCGATCAATAAAGTCCTTGAACTTGCATAAGTCACTGCTGGCCACTCGCAATATTCCTGATAGTCCACCCCTCCCCTCCCCTCCCCCCACCCCCTGGGTTTTATTCACCGGGGTCCAAGTGCACGTAACCCGCCTCGGTCGGCTGCACCTGAGTAATCCCTCCAGTGATGAATGGAGCCGTTTGACCCCATTTTAAGGGTAAACCTAAGTTTGAGGAATCTTATAAAAGCTGACTTTGCAGCATCTAACGAGACGGGGGTCTGGGGTTAGGCCCCTCCCCCCCACGGTGACACCCCGCAGACAAACTATTTGTTAATGCAGCTTTCCAATATGAATATATCTGCCCGGGAGACGCCGGGGGCCGCGCCAACGCCAGAGGGGTGGGGTTTGGGTTCGGGTTCGTTCCATTAGCCCAGCCAGCTGGGGGGCGGCGGGGCCGGGTGGGAGCGGGGGAATGGACGGTGGACGCAGGAAGAGGTTGGGGGGGTCATGTGTGTGAGACGGCATGTCCCCCTCGCTCGCTCCCCGTCTCCGCGATGGGTGTCCTAAAACAAACAAGGAATTACTTTCATTGATTAAACGTGGATTGAACGAAACCCCGTCCGTCCGAGTGGAAAAAAATAAAAAGATGGGCGCTGTCAGAGGTGGCTTCTTCTCCGTCATCGTTTAAACGTCTGACAGATTAAATCTGCTCAGGTCCCCGGCAGGACGCGACGAGGCGTCCGCCGACCAACGCCACGGCCCTGTCTGTGAACAGAGGACACTCCCCCCCCCCCCCCACACCCAACTCAACTCATCCCTCACCCCCCCTCACCCCCCTCCACCTCCTCACCCACGGATCGCTGAAGTCACAGTTCATCACGGCGCGCGGCCCCCGTAGGCCTCTCCCCTCTAATCACGGACAGTGTTTGGGAGGGGGCCGATGGGACAAAAGGCTCTGGCCGGGGGAGGGGGGGGGTTGGGAGGGATAATCATGGCGAGTGTCCCGCGCCACCAGGGCCATTGTTGCCCGGCCGATCCTGACAGTATCCATCTTGTCGGAGCGACCCAGCAGATGGGGGCTCCTATTCTCCACACTCCCTTTTATCTTCCACAGAAGAAAGAGAGACAGAAAGAGAGACGCCGAGAGAGACACCTCGACTCCACGGCTGGATGGGATAAAGCTCCTTGATTGGGCGTGAGGGTTTTTTGGGGGGTCGGGGGGTGGGGATCAAAGTGGGCCGAAGTTAAGTGCGTGAATGGTTGGAACAAGTTCTAGTCGGGTCACATCCGATGTCCTGGGGTCAAACCCAGAGTTCAGGAAGCAGCACATATCATCTCAGTCCAGAAAACTCTTGGCTGTATTTTCCACCACCTCTTCACTGGTGTATCTGTCCATGGATGATGACAGCTACATACATATTGCATTATGTACAGTTAAAAAAAAAACTTGCATCACACAATAACATGTTCCACTACGATCACGAGATTAGCTTCTATACATGCACTGCTTTCAATCGGACTGAAAGATTGGAATGACTCATACTACTAATGCCAGTCCAAGTCTACAGTGCTAATGGAGCACTACCTTTTCTCCTGAGGTAGTTAAGAGGCCCTCCATCAACAGGAGAAGAGCTCTCTAATGAGCTTCAATACGCCTCATCCAGTTGCACACAGACGCTAGGCATGCCTGCATCCATCTTCAAAGGCATTGTGGGAAAGGCAGCATTCCACATAACATGCTGATAAACACATCCTTCTGAAATAACAACATATCATTTCGATATTTTCTGATGAATGAAAGAGTGTGTGTGTGTGTGTGTGAGAGAGAGAGAGAGATAAAGAGAGAGAGTGTGTGTGTGTGTGTGTGTGTGTGTGTGTGTGTGTGTGTGTGTGTGTGTGTGTATTTGCAGGAGGCCTGCACTAGATAAATAAGCAATCAGCTGTACCCACAGCGGAGTATGATAAAGGCTTTGTTCCGGCACATTCCAGTGTGTGATTCACAGGCCTGTGGCAGGTGGGAGCCACTCAGGACAGCGAGTAGTGAAGCACTAGAGAGAGCCTTCACCTTCACACATGCCTGGAGGGAGAGGCAGGGCCGGCGTGTCCTACTCCCCATGCTATGCACTAGAGAGAGCCTTCACCTTCACACATGCCTGGAGGGAGAGGCAGGGCCGGCGTGTCCTACTCCCCATGCTATGCACTAGAGAGAGCCTTCACCTTCACACATGCCTGAGGGAGAGGCAGGGCCGGCGTGTCCTAGTCCCCATGCTATGGCTCTTATCTAAACATTGTTTTATCGACTTGGGACAAAAACAAACAGTCAAACAATGTTACAAGGACTGGTTCAAGGTTGGGACACGGCTAGGATTCAAAGAATAGTTCAATGAAACACATACTGTACATATCTGGCTGGCTGCTAGGTCTGTAAAGCCTGGTGCTCTATATGGTTTTGACAACGAAGATACGATCCGGCAAATCTCGTTTCCTTGGGGATGTCCAGGTCATATTGATCTGTTATCTCACCAGTTCACTACCTGTCTTTAAGTAAAAGTGATATTAGCCTCTGTCCAAGTCACTCACACATCTCAGTAATAAAGAGATCAATACTGATCAATATGCTTCTGTCTGTTTTTTTTATTCATATCTATTGGCTACCCAGGTGGCTACTTTGTGCACAGTGCATGGCATCACTATGTCACATGTCCTCGTAAACTATTGATTTTGTAATTAAATCTTACAGACAATCAATAGTAATCAAGGTTATAGATCAAGAGACTGTGGCATGTGAAAGTAACGGAGCGGATGGAGAGTGGTATTCCTTTGTGTAAGCGATGCATTTCCCAAATAATAAAAAAGAAAGTTTTTATATCCCACATTAACACAGACTGTAATAAAGCCAGATCTCTGACGACATGACGTTTCTGGGTTGTTTTTAGTTCTTCATCCCCCAGTTCTTTGTTTTACAGTTCCCAGTGTTTCATGCGCTTGTGTGATGTTGCGTTCACATCCAAGGAAATCACCCACATGTTCAGAAGTAGATTATTTGTTTATTAGCGCATAAGAAATAGAAATAATAAATACAAAACAGATGGGTGAAAGAGAACTGAAAACATTATGGTGAAGTGAAATGAAATATAAACAGGAAAGAAATGTTGAGCAGAAAGCAAACAGGGTTGGGGTTAGGTTACAACAGAGGGGCGTGTCTCCTCTCCTAATAACAAACATTCAAAATAAAGACCACAAATGAAGTAATGCATGTAAAAATTCATAAAACAGCTAAAGAAGGAAAATCTTAATTACTAACGTGAATAAAGGTTTGCAAATATGTAGTGAGGGTTAATTTATAAGCCTGAGTATTGATGGAAGTGAGTAGTTATGATATTGCATTGCTTAATTGACCCAATAAAAAAATGTGTGGTTAGCTTCTTGAGTGAGTTTATGAAAGTGCAACTTCTAGATGACTGGATCAGTATTTGCAGAACCCAAATGTAGTTGGATTGAATTGAATTGCTACCGTACTAGGTCATCGACGGCCATAGTAGGCCTAATCAATGCTTACACAAATAGCCCAAAATAAACTTCCCAGCCGAACACTGCCGATAACCACAGAACGAGCATACTTGATACATGATAACAGCAAACCAACCTCTCTATTCTTGTCTTTGAGAGGAAACGTTTGTCAGTGCGACTCGGCCGGCCTGTCACTCGAGGCCTGAGCACCTGATAAAGACAATTGGGAAAAGCAAAGGCGCATGTTTGTGCATCCTTGGACAGGACATGCCCGAACGTGAGGGAGAATGGAGGCGGCCCGCCCCCCCGCCGCTGATGACTGAGGAGGATGGAGTCTTTGTTGGAGGAAGTGGGGGGGGGGGGGGCGTTAGTGGGCCCCGCCGTGGGCCACGGGCTCCTGGAAGTCGACCTCGGAGTGGTCCAGCCAGACACGCCCACCCCCAGGCTTCTTCCTGGGGGGGAACTGGACACCCATTTTTTGTTTGGACAAATCTCCTCCCTCGGATGTCTTCACTGATAAGAGCTGGAGACTGGAGGGAGACTGGAGGGTCTGGAGGGTCTGGAGGGAGACTGGAGGGTCTGGAGGGACTGGAGGGAGACTGGAGGGAGACTGGAGGGACTGGAGGGTCTGGAGGGAGACTGGAGGGTCTGGAGGGAGACTGGAGGGTCTGGAGGGACTGGAGGGAGACTGGAGGGAGACTGGAGGGACTGGAGGGTCTGGAGGGAGACTGGAGGGTCTGGAGGGAGACTGGAGGGTCTGGAGGGTCTGGAGGGTCTGGAGGGAGACTGGAGGGAGACTGGAGGGTCTGGAGGGTCTGGAGGGAGACTGGAGGGAGACTGGAGGGACTGGAGGGAGACTGGAGGGTCTGGAGGGAGACTGGAGGGACTGGAGGGAGACTGGAGGGTCTGGAGGGAGACTGGAGGGAGACTGGAGGGAGACTGGAGGGACTGGAGGGAGACTGGAGGGAGACTGGAGGGTCTGGAGGGTCTGGAGGGAGACTGGAGGGAGACTGGAGGGAGACTGGAGGGAGACTGGAGGGAGACTGGAGGGTCTGGAGGGAGACTGGAGGGTCTGGAGGGAGACTGGAGGGAGACTGGAGGGAGACTGGAGGGAGACTGGAGGGAGACTGGAGGGTCTGGAGGGAGACTGGAGGGAGACTGGAGGGAGACTGGAGGGAGACTGGAGGGAGACTGGAGGGTCTGGAGGGAGACTGGAGGGAGACTGGAGGGAGACTGGAGGGAGACTGGAGGGTCTGGAGGGTCTGGAGGGAGACTGGAGGGAGACTGGAGGGAGACTGGAGGGAGACTGGAGGGTCTGGAGGGAGACTGGAGGGAGACTGGAGGGTCTGGAGGGAGACTGGAGGGAGACTGGAGGGAGACTGGAGGGAGACTGGAGGGAGACTGGAGGGAGACTGGAGGGTCTGGAGGGTCTGGAGGGAGACTGGAGGGTCTGGAGGGTCTGGAGGGTCTGGAGGGTCTGGAGGGTCTGGAGGGAGACTGGAGGGAGACTGGAGGGACTGGAGGGTCTGGAGGGAGACTGGAGGGTCTGGAGGGTCTGGAGGGTCTGGAGGGTCTGGAGGGTCTGGAGGGAGACTGGAGGGAGACTGGAGGGACTGGAGGGAGACTGGAGGGAGACTGGAGGGAGACTGGAGGGTCTGGAGGGTCTGGAGGGAGACTGGAGGGAGACTGGAGGGTCTGGAGGGTCTGGAGGGTCTGGAGGGTCTGGAGGGTCTGGAGGGAGACTGGAGGGAGACTGGAGGGAGACTGGAGGGAGACTGGAGGGTCTGGAGGGACTGGAGGGTCTGGAGGGAGACTGGAGGGAGACTGGAGGGTCTGGAGGGTCTGGAGGGAGACTGGAGGGACTGGAGGGAGACTGGAGGGAGACTGGAGGGAGACTGGAGGGAGACTGGAGGGTCTGGAGGGACTGGAGGGTCTGGAGGGAGACTGGAGGGAGACTGGAGGGAGACTGGAGGGAGACTGGAGGGAGACTGGAGGGTCTGGAGGGTCTGGAGGGTCTGGAGGGAGACTGGAGGGACTGGAGGGAGACTGGAGGGAGACTGGAGGGTCTGGAGGGAGACTGGAGGGAGACTGGAGGGTCTGGAGGGTCTGGAGGGAGACTGGAGGGACTGGAGGGTCTGGAGGGAGACTGGAGGGACTGGAGGGTCTGGAGGGAGACTGGAGGGAGACTGGACGCTCAGAGGAACATTAGAATTATAAAAACATTTTTTCCACCGGTGCTGAATATGTATTTTATTTTTAAATTTTTAATTATGTAGTATGTGCTTCTGGTAGATTTATTTTCTATTTAAGCTTAAAGGGGTAGTGTGCTATTTTGAACATTTAGCCCTATTTGAGGTCTGTCTACCATGAACCTGAAACATAGAGACCATCATTTCACTGGGCTACAGTGGAAGTCAGTGGGACATAATATGCAAATGCGTTTGAAAAACCATGACTACAACATGGCGCTTGTTTTCAATGTTCCCACGGAGGTCTATGTGTCTAAGTCATGACAAACACCTGGAAATATTCAGCTTGCAATACGTTTCACACGAGAGCATACTGAGAAAATTTCACCCTGTGCTTCCCGTCTCAAAAAAGCACATTCATCATAGTTTTCCAACACATTTACGTGCCCCATTGACTTCCATTGTAGCCCAGTGAGAGCCGGCATAAAAACTGCCGCTAGCTCAATACTGGAACCATCAGTGATGTTATGCTCTCTATGTTTCAGGTTCATGGTAGACAGACCACAAATAGGGCTAAATGTCCAAAATAGCACACTACCCCTTTAAGTTGCCAATTGAAACAGTTCAAAAACAAATGAAAGAAATATAAGCATGATTGAAAAGAAGAGAAAAAGAACCATTGAAGATGTAAAGAATAAATGAGTGGATGAACAATAGCATGCTGCCACTACAAACAAACAAACAAACAAACAAACAACAAACAGAGCCTCCTCCTGCAGCGGGGGGGGGGGGCTGAGGAGCGCTGACTCCTCCTGCAGCGGGGGGGGGGGGGGGAGGGGTCTGAGGAGCGCTGACTCCTCCTGCAGCGGGGGGGGGGGGGGGGGGGGCTGAGGAGGGCTGACTCCTCCTGCAGCGGGGGGGGGGGGGGGGGGGGGTGGCTGAGGAGGGCTGACTCCTCCTGCAGCGGGGGGAGGGGGGGGGGCTGAGGAGGGCTGACTCCTCCTGCAGCGGTGGAGGTGGGCGGAGTCATATTGAAAAGCCGGAGCTCCTCTCAGCTCAAGGTCGGGCGCTGGGAGAGAACCCACCTGCCCGGGAGACTGGCCACTCTTTAATTGAAATGTTGTGATAAATTCCCTCAGCGGGTCAGATGGCGCACGGTGCGTGAGCCAGGGTCAAGCGGGGGGGGGGCAAGAGCTCCGGAGGGGGGGGGTCCTTCAGGGACCACTGCTGATATTTATAGTGTCCTGATTTGCTCACTGGAGTTGATTTGCCCGGAGCTCTGGCTGATCTGGGCCAGACCCTGCGGAGCGCCTCTGACGGGGGTTAACCCCCGCCAGCCTCGGGCCCCCACACGGGGGTTAACCCCCGCCAGCCTCGGCCCCCACACGGGGGGCGCTTCATCACACTTTTATTTGATTTTAGGAGAATTGGTCGAGATCACTGAGGAGAATAATTCATGTTTTTTGTTGGAGGACACAGGGTTTCGGTGTCAGAGGATAAACAAGAGTTCAGAGTGGGGTGAAAGGTCACGCTGAATAACCAGAGGACAGGAGGGTAATGAATGGAGTCCAGGACTCTGGGGTCACTCGTGTCTCCAGTATTTCATCAGGAGGTCGTCTCATCGGCTCGCAGTAACATGTACGATGTGGAATGAGCTGTCCTACAAAATAAAGATCCCCCAGAAATATACATATCACTTCTGTTAGGGATTTTATGAAGAGGTATATAAGGTAAAGGACATTTTTCTGTTCAAGGCTCCAGTTTCAACTGAAAAGTCACTATTCTAATTTTAACTTGAAGAAAGCACAGAACGAGGGACCTGAAGTCACGTAAAGGACAGGGTCCCAGAGGTGTGTGTGTTATGCTTTCATTTGCATCCAATCTATGTCCTTATTTTACATGATTTACCACAAGAAAACCAGGCTTGCTGTGTCTGTTCATATGCAAATGGGAACTCGTGCAATTGTTCCCCATTAACTAGTAAGTCCAGCGAGGTGTCCGGCCAACTGTCTTTTACGGCCTCAGCTGTGACATCAGTCCACGTGTTTCTTTGGGTGAAGTTACGCGGACTGCTCCTTTAATAGGCTGTTAGGGGTAATGATGTCTTGTAGGACCTCCTCGTTCCAATAGATATGCTTATTGGCAGCAGGTCTGGGAGGGCTGAGAGCAGGGGGACACACAGGGAGACCCCCGGCTAACAAGCCCGGTGGCCCCCTCATCAGATGGGATTGCTTGTAAGTTGTCGTTTAAAGGCAGCGTTGGCGCGTAAGCAGCTGATTATTGGGCCATTGTCATGTATGCAGGCAGGGAGAATGTGAGCGGTCATTTTAACGGAGTCCTCTCTTTACAGACGGAGCTTGGGGAGGTTTGCTGGACAGGAACACAGATGTCCAGTTTCTCCCTGCTGTAGAAGTGTAGAGGTGGTCCTTCACCTTTTCCATGGGGGGATTCCAGAAATTCATAAATACCTTACCTGTTTAATTTGGTGCATATACTGTAGTATAGCGTCTAGGATTCCTTTAATAATTATATACACTGTACGCTTTTGCGTATTGCAATTGCATTTGTGCTTACAGATGCCTGCATTAATAAGAGCACAGAAATCCTGAATTGAGGCCCAAATTTGCTGTTGTAAAACATTTATTCAATTAATCAATTGCGAAAAAGCGCAAAGCGTGGTAGTCAGGAGTGGGCGTCGGCTTCATGGCCTGGAGGTACAGGAGGAGGGAGCGGTTCCTTTCATTACCCTGTAGGCTAGTACCAGAGTTTTAAACTGGATGCGAGCTGCCACAGGGAGCCAGTGTAGGGAAAGAGGAAGGGAAGTTGTGTGGGAGAACTTGGGCTGGTTGAACACCAGGCGAGCAGCAGCTTTCTGGACAAGTTCCAGGGGTTTCATGGCTGACACCGGGGCCCCAGCAAGTGGACTGAATCACAAAATTCACTCCCCACTGTATAATACCCATGAAATGCTGATTCTGTAAAATAAATGTTTATGTACTGTAGGTATTTTAACATTCTGATTGAAGAGTAATTGAGGAGAGCCTGGGTCCCCCTAACCTCCTTTGTCACTCTCAAATGTTCTGTCACATGAAATCAGCAAGTGGCATAACTAGAAAAAATGCTCATATTACAATGGCCTCTCTGAATTAGAAAAAGGTCAAGCAGTTCCATACTCAGTGAAGCTGTTCCTCGTGGCTGAATGGTGTGCTTCTGAGTGGAGGTCTACACACCGCTAGCATGAAGCATCGCCTCAGACCTGACAGTTATGTCAAAAGTTATGTTACTATGATTGCGGGAAGCCACGGTCGGTTACATTTCACAATGACATTTTCATTGGATCTGCATACATTACCCAGATTTCCATCGCTTAACTATCTCTATAGATTGTCGTGGAGTAAGTAATTGCTCGACATGCCATTGACAGGAACCTGCATATTTACACCTAATTTGAATAATATATTCACATTTTTTCAACATTTAAAATGAGCACAGAATCAACTTTTTAAAGTTGCTCAATAGTCCATTAGAGCTTTATGAATATCTGAATATGGATGAAAAATTAAACGAAATAATGTGATTCCTTATTTCATATTTATCCTTCAGGTTTTACCATAGACATTTTGAATAACATGTTCATTAGATAGATAGACAGAAAGACAGACAGACAAATAGATAGATAGATAGATAGATAGATAGATAGATACATAGATAGATAGATAGATAGATAGATAGATGGATAGATAGATAGATTACTTTATTAATCCCCAATGGGAGGTTCAATCATCATAGCAGCCAAATACATTAAAACACAGATAACAACAGGTACATAATTATTAGTAAAAAATACTAACATGCACACTCTCACAATGTTGTGGTTCTGGGAGTAAATCCCCTTCAAAGTTTCAAATGAAGAATGACACCCAGTACTCCCGCACACACTTTCTCTCTGCTATTAATACATACTGTACTCCCGCACACACTTTCTCTCTGCTTTCAATCTGCCAACGTTTCGGTTACACCTTCATCAGGACAGATTTTTTAGACATAATTATTAGCAGTAATAATTCTCAGTAGTTATTTTAGTTTTAACCCTCTTTGCGCAGCCTACGCCAACGGTCTGTCTTCTTCCTGTTTACATGGTAGCCGTTGCTAGGAATGCTGGGTAGAGAATCTTGGTGGATTAGAGAAAATAGCGCAGGAGTTCAACAGATTCAAACACAACTATTTGAAACTAACTGAGGTGAGTTTGTCATCGCAAAGAGGGAACAATTAAAAAAATCAGTTTTAAAGCCATCATGTTCAAGTAAATGAAATAAAATGTAAATAAAATGCTGAAAATGCAAATAATTTTTAACATGAGCTTTGCTTCGGAAAATTGATAGCGGTAATGTGATATACTTCGGGTGACTTGTTTAAGGAGATCAAATCATATTTAGACCGTATGGTCCTTTAATATTGAACACCACTAATCCTGCCATAGCTTCCTAATCCTACTGATACTGCAGGAATCAGTCACTCTGGCATAAGTCCTCAAACAGAAGTACATCTGCCACGAGGGACGGGGGGCTCTGTAGGATAACCCCCCCAGGATAACCCCCCCAGGATACCCCCCCCCCAGGGCCTGCAGCTATTTAAACTAAGTTCACATGGTGGAAGGACGCATGTCGCCCCGGAGAGGAACAATAGCATTAACAGCCCCCTCGTGGCCCATATTCAGACCTCCGCCATGTGGCGTAAGAAAGAGACAGCCACCCCTCCCCACCCCCTCCCGCCCCCACAGCAGGGCTTTGTTAGCCCCCAGCACGACCCTGCATTGACTTTGCGCCCGCCTCCTCCTCCTCCTCGTCCTCCTCCTCCTCCTCCCCCTCCTCTCTCCATGGCGCTAGAGCCAGCGTGTACATCCCTAACCACTGGGGCTCTCCCCCAGCCTCTGGCCAGCTAGGGACCCCCGCCATGCCCAGCTGACCCAGCTGACCCCCGCCATGCCCAGCTGACCCCCGCCATGCCCAGCTGACCCAGCTGACCCCCGCCATGCCCAGCTGACCCCCGCCATGCCCAGCTGACCCCCGCCATGCCCAGCAGATGGACGACTCTCTAATCAGGCTGGATCTCCAGGGGAGGGGAGGCTGGTGCATTTATCTTCAGTCAGAACAGAACTGTAGTCTCCCTGGCTCTCCACGCCGTTACTGACATCACACCACGCCGTTACTGACATCACACCACGCCGTAGCTCTGCTCTGACACCGTTACTGACATCACACCACGCCGTAGCTCTGCTCTGACACCGTTAGTGACATCACACCACGCCCTAGATCTGCTCTGACACCGTTAGTGACATCACACCACGCCATAGATCTGCTCTGACGCCGTTACTGACATCACACCACGCCATAGATCTGCTCTGACACCGTTAGTGACATCACACCACGCCATAGATCTGCTCTGACACCGTTAGTGACATCACACCACGCCATAGATCTGCTCTGACGCCGTTAGTGACATCACACCACGCCATAGATCTGCTCTGACGCCGTTAGTGACATCACACCACGCCATAGATCTGCTCTGACGCCGTTAGTGACATCACACCACGCCATATCCCTGACGTTTATGATGCCATCGTCATAGAAAAGGCAGGACAAATCCTTTATATTCTGTACCTAGCTGCTACATACAGTAATCGTCGGCTACACTATAATATTACATATGAATGTAGAGACGGAACCATTCAGATCTTGATATTTTTGCCTCCAGTCTAAACTGTCAAAAAAAAGGATGGGTTGAAATGTATTCCCGAATAAAATGTATGATATATAGTTCATAACGCCCAAGCAAGGAGGAATGCACACAACACATGAAGCATGATGACATGCTAGACTAAGCATCATTTCTTATACAGTATTAACTAAATGATCATCTTTGGTTCAAAATAAGACTCGTAAAAACACAAAATCACAAAATCTGTTTTGTTTTGTGAAATATACAAGAAAATAAATCACTTCTCTATCAATCTCTGAAAGGTCTAATGCGGTTTCCACCATCATATTTGTGAAAACGTTTTGTGTGACCGTCCTTCACCCTTGGCCGGTGCTTCCTTCCTCTTCCTCGTCCTCTTCCTCGTCCCAGGACTTCCTCCACCATTCCTGGAGTTTCCTCCACCGACGCGGCTTCCCTGCTCTCCTTCATAATTGTGTGGTTTCTAATTAGGGTCCTACAACTTTTTTATTTGCTATGACCCCGGGGGGTCAATCGTCAATTTATCAAAGTGTCTGTCAGATTTCAAACAGAGTGGGCTGGCGGGGGCCCCTCTGGCCACACCCCCGGAGACAGCCTGACAATGACGCCGGGGAGGGGGGGGGGGTTCACGCTAGCAGGTTAGCAGAGGGAATCAACTCTAGATGGGACCTTGACATCTCTCATAGCTGGGCCATGAATTTAATCTTGAAGCGATATCCCACGGTAGAGAGACAAGGTTGTTTGATTATGGCTTTGATTTGGAGCTGCTGTATGTGTCACTATTCAATGGATGCAGGGGTACGTTGTGTCAGAGTTTGTAAGTGATCTGAACCACGTTTCTAGCGGGATCTGGGTGTCAAACTCTCATTGGAACCAATACTAGCTCAAGCCTCACCTCGGGCCAAAGCAGTCATCCTTTCTGCCTCTGAAATGTAACAGTACATTTTGATACTACCTCTCACTACAGCCAAAACCCTAACCATCACTGAGATATACTCTACACTATACTATACTATAATACTCTACAGTATTAGATGTTCTCCTATCTGATGAAACCAGCCCGAGAGACTCTGCCCAGCAATGGCTTCCATGGACAACAACTCATCCTACATCAGAGTTCACCAGGTTCTATCTGTAGAAGACAGATCTACAACACACCCTGAAAGAGACACTAGCCATGTTTCCATTCACTTGTCAATCGAATTATATAAAGATCGCTAAAAATATGAATGTGAATAAAGCCGGTGAACGTGTTTCCATCTAAGAAATCGGATTGGATAACCGGATAAAAAGCCGTGCATGATGACCTTTTATCGAACAAGAGAAAATACGACGAGATTGACAGTACAAACATTTTGTCGATTTTCATGACTTTTTAATCGAATTTTACTGTTTCCATAAGGCATTTTTAGTTCGATATAACTTAGTTCGCATAAAACGTGTGGATGGAAACATGGCTAGTGTGTGCCAGGTTGTAGCCAGCCAGTCAGCCAGCCGGCCCAGATGGCCGTGACATGTCTGATTAACACGCATCTAACTACACTCCCAGGTCCCAGGGCCGTTCTACATGAACGTTGACAAATGGCCGTCTTTGAGTAAGATTGGTGAGGTGGGGCCGGGGGCCCTTTGATGAACCAGAAAATGAAATGATTACTATTGGGCTCCTATCGACTGGACTGCCGGTGACACTGTTGCTTCTTAACCAAAGGTTAATTGGACTTGAACCCGGAAAATCAAGAGGTTAAGCGGGGTCAACGTGGCAGCAGGTCGTTTTTTTCTTTTTTTTTGGCAGGCCTCTCAAATTGGCGCTAATAAGATTTGTCAAAGGGGGGTGGGGTTCTTGTGATGATGCTTCTCTGTGCGTTTCTGTTGTGGCTGCTCTGCTCTATCGATTCTGATATAACAACATTAGTTCTGCCGACCGGCCGGGAGCCAATCATATTCACTCTCCAGAAGGCGAGGCGACATGCTTCCCTACTGCTTCTCTGATATTGATATTGACGTTGCAAAAGCTTTCATTGATATTTATGAAGCCTTGCCCCACAACCTTCGATTGATTTGCTGGTTGAAGAAGATTAGACACCTTTCTTTGTGGAACGGCACGATCGCTGTGACTATTTCATCTGTGTGGCTGTTGGGGTGATTATTCTGCCCTGGAAATTATCCACATTTCATTTTAACATTAGCTTTACGTTTCGGGGAAATGTTGTCGTCATAGCCTGGAATCAACAATAGTTTGAATTAATGTTTACTATTTGTTTACTATTTGGGATATCATGACAGAAAATGTTTTGAACGTTGAATTAGATAGATTTGATTTGAATGACAGAGAAGCACTGGCAGGGGAAATGGATCAGAATCCACACTACTTCCTGATACTGATCCAGGAACAGCTGAAAGGATTGTCTGCTGCGTCTCTCTCGCTCATTAACATTCTTCAATTAAATGTGTGCTCCAGTGAAAGTGTGGCAAGTGTCAAGTGTCTAGACTGAGCTGCACAACTATCCACACACACACACACACACACACACACACACACACACACACACACACACACACACACACACACACACAATGAGTCAAAGTACATTCATTGCTGGTAATAAAGACACTACAGTCACATTTAGTCATGGATCCATCTCCTATTCTACTCAAACATAATACTGTAGCAGTTAAAGCTGTACTCAGCTACTTGTCCATACAGGGTCACAGGCATTGATGTAAACAATACAATCCACTGACATTACTATGCGCAAATAGAGCTTGATTTATCAGTGTGA